>NW_005434514.1:70739-71711 GCF_000315625.1 Guillardia theta CCMP2712
CCTGACACTCAAGTGAGAGAATGAAAGAGAAAACTAGCAAATCCAACACATCGTCAGTCTTATCTTCTTCACATCACAATCATCATCACCACCACCAACACCAACACCAACACCAACACTTTTATTTATCAGCATCATCGTTATTGTCATCGCTCTCATCATCGCCTCTATCTTCATCTTCACGATCATCATTATTATGATCATCATCATTGTCATTGTCATTGTCATTGTCATTGTCATTGTCATTGTCATATTCGCGTCCATCACAGCAAGCAACGTCTCTATCACCAACACTACACTCACTCTTCCCCCTCACCTCAAATTTCTTCTCTTCCTCATGTCGGAAGACTCTTGTGATCTTGTAGGGAGGTCGCTCACTCAGCTTGATACCAAGACCTGAAAATCGAAACTTGTGATGAGGAGGCGAGGAGAAAACAACACATCGCAAACACATTGCAAACACATTACACACACATTACAGACAATATAAAAACAAAAACAAACATTACAAACACAAGTACAAACACAAGTACAAACACAAGTACAAACACAAGTACAAACACATCACAGCAGAGAACAACTGAAACACGATACATTTGGCATCGCATCACTCACCGAGCCATCCTTTCTTCTTCGACTCGAGAGAAGCAACTTCAGTGTTGAATCGTTCCTCAGCATCGAGAACCTAAACCAAGCACGACCGAGCGGGAGGAGCATCAAGCCGAAAAAAAGGAGGACGCAGACAAAGATGAGGACGAGGACGAAGGAAGAGGACGAAGGACGGGGAGGAAGAAGAAAAAAAACTGTCAGCCGCTGATCATCTTGACGTTCAACGTCGTGATTACAATCGCCTGCTTCTCCGCCACATCCTTCGAACCAGAGTCCTTAGCCTTCCTCAGGTCTTCCCTCGCCATGCTGAGTGCCAACAGGAGCATCTCTTCGCGGTCTTTGATTGCCCTGCTGTCTGTCAGG
>NW_005434514.1:72616-73554 GCF_000315625.1 Guillardia theta CCMP2712
ATCTCAAGCTCGGTTCCATTCCTGGAAGGCTGCAGTGAGAAGAAGAAGAGGAGGGAGAGGGAAGATGGACGCGAAGAGATGACAGCGAAAGAGAGGGAGAGAAGGAGAGACTGCGGAAGGGGAGGAATGGAAGTTGGCAAAGGGGAGAGGAGGGGAGAGGAGGACGAGCAAGAGAACGAGTAGATAGAAGCAACCTTTCTGCACTTGGTACTTGGAGTTCTCCAGACGTTTGATCGCATCGTTCTTCTCAACCGTCTCGATCTTCTCGAAGTTACAAAGGCAGAGAGCAAGAAACCAACCGCATGTGAAGTTTGAGAGGGACAGGACAGGTCAAGTCGTTCAAACAAGAGAACCAATAAGAAGTACACAATGCAACATCATGAAGACATAAAATGACAACAGCAACAAAAGTGCAAAACATGATCAAAGGACTTGAAATGGAAACAGCATGGCAAATTCACCAGACAACAAAAATTCGTCACAAAGATGATCACCACATACCAACACAATCGGCAAAGACTTAATTGACACTACAAGATCACAGACCAACAAACAATCATCGTCGTCACACTATGCACTGACAACTCAAAACTCCTCCCCTTTCACCTCGTTCTCGAGCTCGAAGATCGTAGTCTCGACCCTCTTCGTGCGCGAGAAGAAAAGTTCCAACTCTTTCAGCTCCTTCGATCGCTGCGAACGATCCTCTCAGCTCAGCTTCTCCTGTCTACCTCCTTGATCTCCCGATGCTCCTTGGCTCTCCTCACTCGTCCCTCGTCCCTCGTCGCTCCTCATTCCTCCCTCCTCCGTTTCTCGCTCCTCTCTCACCGTCTCGTTGAACTGCGCCTGCCAAGCACTCCTAGCGCTGAAGTCTTCTTCGAGATATTGACGCTCCTTCACAGCCTGTCAGTGCTACAACAGCTCCCTCCCTCTCCCTGCCT
>NW_005434514.1:73654-84360 GCF_000315625.1 Guillardia theta CCMP2712
AGGAGTGGAGGTTTTGGGTAGATGGGGCAAAGTCAAGGAGGAGGAGGAGGAGGAGGAAGAGGAGGAGGAGGAGGAGGAAGAGGAGGAGGAGGAGGAGGAAGAAGAGGAGGAGGAAGTAATGGAACACAAGAAGCAGACGAGGGGTGGGGTGCAGGTCACCTAGCAAGATCCAGCTGATGCTTCTTATGCTTCATGTCTGCCTTCCCCAGTCAGCGTGTGCAGATTGAGAGCAGAGGACTGGCAGTTCCTTCTTGCTCCAGGAACTTGTCGATCATCGATTGGACGTCGCTGACTCGAGTCGTCAAAGTTTGACTAGCCCAACAGCTGCCTGCCCTCTCACCGACTGAAACGATCGTTGAAACGCCTCTCTGACTTCTTCACAGCTGGTTTCTTGAGCACCTGAGCACAACAGTAAGTGCAGACTTCGCGCCAGGAGCTGCGAGGGGATGCGGTCCGACCTCCTCGTATTCGCCTGTGGGGATTTTGCTGTATGACTCCACAACCTGCGGGGTAGAACATCAAAGATGGGAGATAGAGGACAAATCGACATGACCTTGATCCTTGAGTTGTCTCGAGACAATGTCGAGTTCTGCATGACGAGCTCTTTACGGAACCTCCATTGTTCCGTCTGCGGCAGGTGTAAGATTTCATCACAACCAACACCACCAACACCATCTCCTCCTCCTCCTCCTCCTCCTCCTCCTTTTCATCCTCCTCCTCCTCATCTTTACCTCTGAAACTTCCGATCCAAGTGGATAATCGAGGATGGCACTCTCCGTCTTCAATTGCTCGGAGATTGTTTGACCCATCGGTTTAGCATCGACGATGGGGTATAACAGAAGGCTCAAAGGATCTACAAGCACGGCAACTTCAAGAGATGAAATGACCGTCTGTGTCTTCACCTCCCACTGTCTGCTTCACTTGCTCCGGCTCGATTACACCACGAGTTGGCCAGCTTGACGAAATCTCAATTGAAAGTTTGAAATTATCAAGAGAAAATCTCTCAACCTGGTGAGTACTGGACAGTCAGCTTTGCAGATTTCCTGCATCTTCTTCTTGGTTGCCGTCAGAAGATCCTGGACAATGTGAATGCCAAACGTTCGTATCTGACTGATCCTCGTCTGTACCTGCACAACTTTGTCGTCTGCAGATTGAGTAGCTGCCATACCCCTTGTCACTTGTCTGATCTCAGCCATCACAATGTATACCCGTGAAACGAGCCTTGACAGACTTGAGAGCTTCAGCACTGATGCTTGGAAGATCTACTCACTCTTTCAATGACTAGGAAGTGTATCCCATCACAACACAATACCTGTCGTCTTTGACTTGTTCACTGCTGCCGGTTGGCTGTCAGCTACGGTTTGGTTGCCAGATGACACAGGTGCAGTCTTCTCTTGGACTTCATGTACAGGCACAGCCTTCTCTTGTGCTTGATGCCACGTATAAGAAACCAGGACAGGGAGGAGTTGAGCACAAGGAGTTACCGACTGGCGGATTAGGTTGAGCAGCCGCTGCCTGCGACTTCTTGCCTTTCGCCATGGTGAGCTGCCGATGAATGTGAGGAAGGAAAGAGGACAAGCAGACTCAGCGAGCTTATGAATGCAAAAACTTTCATGCCTGAGCATGGAAGGGCAGACGATCGTTCTGCAAGGTGGAAGACTACAGAAGGGAAGAATGAATGTATATCGTACACGGTAGGACAGGTGAGAACTAGGAGGAGAACAAAGAGCAACAATTCTGGGGTGCCAGCAAGACAAGATATCATGTCACATGATCATCACCATCACCATCACCATCATCACCATCACCATCATCATCACCATCATCATCATCATCACCATCATCAACATCATCAACATCATTCGGAAGGGTTCTCATCATTCGTCAGGGAAGGGTCATTGCGCAGAGGAAAGTTGGACCAACCCCTACCTGGAGACTCCAAGAAGTACCTGGTGCTTTTCCTTTGAATAATGGGAAAGAGGGGGTGAGGTACTTCAGAACCACCCTACCCCCCTGGGCCAGTGGGACATTGCATGGACCTGATTTTGACTACTTTGGTGGGAGGAACAGCAGCCACATCCCCTCTCAAGCCCGAGAGTCTAAGCCCACCTGAGCCCATACCTGCCCATGAAGGAGCCCCGGCCAGGCTCTTTCAGGGCTATCATGGCAGGCATGTATGATGGCTCCCGTCGCCCGCCCAGTCCCGACGGGCCCAGTGAC
This sequence comes from Guillardia theta CCMP2712, assembly GCF_000315625.1. NCBI lineage: Eukaryota > Cryptophyceae > Pyrenomonadales > Geminigeraceae > Guillardia > Guillardia theta. The sequence goes on from NW_005434514.1 coordinate 75,875, forward strand.
GGAGCACACTCGGAAGTTTGTTAGGCTTGTTCGGGGCTATCTGACTGGCACGGCTGGCATGTGATCCATCACCCAGCCCGGCTGGCCGCGGTGGCCACCTCCCGAGTACGGCAACCTCGGCGGACCGCACGGCACCGGCGCCGTCCGGCCGGGACCCGGTGAGGCTCAGTGACTTGTGACTGGACCCCGGGCCCTGCGGCGTGACTGTCCGAACTTGAGTGAGTGAATCCGGGTGAGCCCGGTACCTGTCGGAGTGTTCGGCCCTATCAGTGACCGACTGAGGAATGGAGGGCGAAGTTGAAGAGTAGGAGTAGGAGAAGAGCCAGGGAGGAGAGGAGGAGCGAGAAAGACGACGATCAGGTGCAGAGAGCAGGAGGGACGTGAAGCTTCCTCTTGTCAACATGGACAATCTCTGTTCGGTGATGATCAACGGGATCAGGTAGAGCCGCTCGTTGGGAGGCTTGCGACAGCAGAAGCTGCTGCTGAGACTTTTGCCTTGCCGACTTGACCCATGTCATTCCAGAGGAACAAGGAGAAGTTGGAGCTCCCTCCTCTCAGCAGACATTCTCCATCACATGTTCGCTCAGCTCAGATCGACAGCGACAAGGAGTCTGAGAGGGACAGTCACGATTGGCTGATCCTGGCCAACTGTCAGGAGCGGGTGATATCCTTCACAGGGGTGATCGATGTCAAGAACTTCGGCATCACAAGTCACATGTGTACAACCCTTGCTAAACGATTGTCCAAGGTCAGCAGCCATGTCAAGTCCATCGACCTGAGCTCGAACCCCATCAAGACACAAGGGCTGCTGTCGCTGTCGGGGCCTTTACAAGCTTTCACAACCTTGTCGAGGCTCAACTTGTCGTCTTGCTCTCTCAACTTCCCAAGGTCAGCGTCTTCAAGCAGCAGCGCTGACGACGGTATGGCTGCCAAGAACTTCTTCGATCGGATTATCAGCCCGTCCCTCGCGCTCACTGCTCTCGACCTGTCGAACAACAACCTCGGGCCGGACGGTTTGAAGGCTCTGCAGCAGGCGAGCTCGAGGCGGTTGCTGTGCAACGTCAGAGAGCTTGACGTGTCCCGGTGCGGGTTCGATCATACCTCCTCCTTCTACGCCAAGCAGCTTCTCTTCAACCTGAGCAGCCTCACCCGGCTCAACCTCGCCGACAACTCTCTTCGCAACGCCGCAGCCGAAGACGTGATCGCTGGGCTAGAGAAGTGCACAGCGTTAGAGGATCTGAATCTCTCCTTCAACGGGTTTGGAGGAGACAAGACAGCTGAGCTGCTTACAAGGTACCTGAGCGAGGCGTGTTGCTCGAAGCTGAAGCGACTGAACTTGAGTCACAATCGATTCGAGCTCCGGCTTGCTCAAACCTTCTCCCTATCGTCTCCTTACCGATGCGGCGCCAGCCATTGTCAGAACTTCGTGCGAGCAGCGATGTACCTCATGCGCTACCGGAGCTCTAGGGAGTTTTACAGCAACACCGAGGTACTCGAGAACGCTCACGAGAAACATAGCAAGATCGGAGTCAAGTACGAGAATATGTTGAAGTCCGGTGAGTTCACCGGTTCTCTTGTGACAGTGCTGTTGAAACTGAAACGATCGTCTCCTCTCGTGTTGGAGTTGTTGGACATATCCGGCAACTTGCTCTCTTACGAGGCCGAATGCCTTGTGTTGTATCTCTTCTCCACTTCTGCTGATACCTTGAAGTGCCTGGTGGAAAAATCGTCAGATGTTCATGGAAGGGAGAACTCAAACTTCGTGTGGTTGGAATCGAAGGCAGAGAGGGGCTTTCCTGTGACTGCTCTTCAAGTCAACGGGCTTCCAGTAGTTCGGGCGTCATCGAGCAAGATCCTGCTGTTTCTGAACCAGCACAAGTTCGATCCTGTAGCAGCGTTCCCGATCACATTGGAGTACAAGTGTCAAGTCATTTCAAACTTGTCAAAGAGTATCTTGACAGACCTCACCGAGGATGTCAATCGACTGCAGCACAGGTACGACTCAGTCGGTGACTCTTGCCTGACGACGGACGCGATTGTAGAGGCTGTACATGTTCTGATCAGGCAGGAGAACTCAAACCCCTTGGGGTACTGGGATGATACCGTCTTGTCTGTCATCGAAAGGTTGCACGACCAGCCGTTCCTCAAGTCAGGCCCTGGCGCAAAGACTCTTGCGATGGAGGTAGAGGAGGAGGAGGACAAGGAGGACAACATGGAAGAGCTGCTGATGCTCTCGAAATCAAACAGCTTCTACAAGAAGCAGCGAGCAAACACCTCCCGCTGGTTTCAAGTCCGCAAGAAGCTCAACTTCGCGGAGGAGAGTAAGTTGCCTATGGCTGATCCCCTCGGCCTCCTCGTCGTCCCTCCCGCCATCGCTGGCCTGCCCTCCTTCGCATGCGCCCAGCATGTGTGCATGAACGACAGCACGTGCGGCGATTTCATGGTGGCGCACGAGGTAGACGAGAAGGGGGAGTACCTGCAGCAGCCGCTGTTCTACGAGGGTTTCTCAGCTCCTTCCAACGGAGTCATGATGAAGTCCCTCGAATACCGAGGAGACGTGCTGGGCGTGGCGAACCTGGCGGTGAGGTATGAGACCTCGGAAAGCTTCTGGAGCTCTCTCAACAGACTGCGAGAGTCTCTCCCCTCTCACCGAGACGACATCTTCGTCGCCTCCATCGACTGTCCTGAGATGCTCATCATCGGGGAGACGTTCGAGTTCGCCTACGAGTACATGGAGACCGAGCGCAGGATCCCGGACTCCTACCGCTCCGACTACTTCGCGCTCTTCAAGTGCCATCAACCCAACCAGGACGTGTTTGACCTGCAGGAAGACACTCTGTTGTGCAAGATCAGACCTCCTCACCCCCGTCGAGCTCAAGTCCAGCTGAGGCACGTCAAGTGGACCCCTGGGACGTACAGGATTGTGCTCTTCTTCATGAACAGCGAGACTGTCGTCGGTCGCAGCCCTGACTTCACCGTCAAGTACGCCACCGCATCCTTGACCTGCGTCCCGGAGGTGACGGTCAAGACCAAGCAGCTCGAAGTCCAGTACTCCCTTGACTACCCGCACTGCATGCACCCTGACACTGACTGGATCGGACTCTTTCCCCACGACTCCAACGTGCGCTCGGAGCAGGACGCGCTCTTCAAGTGCAAGGTCCCCTCCAAGAACGCTGGGTCCGCCGTCATGGCGATCAACAACCTGCCGGTGGACGAGCTCTACGACGTGACGTACATTCAGAAGATTCAGGAGGAGCGGATTATCCTCGGGAAGACGACCCTCAAGGTGGTGCCGAACCCGCCCGAGGTGCTGATCAACTTTGAGAGGACGTCGCAGCGAGACAAGAGCGATCGCAACATCCGCTTCTACCTCTCCTGCTCCCATGACGACATGCAGGAGGAGAGGAATCTGATCCACAACGACCTGATGCCCAGGTTGAGGCAGTTTGCCGACTCGATCCGGGTCTCGATCACAGTGGTGGACCTTCGGTTCGGGATCTCAGAGCAGGTCATGGAAGAGATGAGTCAGAGCCTTTCCCTCTCCCATAGGAACCTGATCGACATCTGCCTCGACGAGCTTGAGAAGTGTCTCCCCTACTTCCTCTGCTTCCTCGGCAACGTCTACGGCAAAGTGCCCAAGTCCATCCCTTCCTCCTCCTCCCGGTCGTACCCCTGGCTCACGGACCGTCGCTTTCAGAACGCGAGCATCTCGTACGGGGCGCGGCTGAGCCTGACGGAGATGGAGGTCACCAACGCCATCCTCGTGCAGGCGGCCAACAGCCCGCAGGCTCGCTTCTACTTCCGTGATCAGAGCTACGCCCACGGCCGCGGTTCCAGCTTCGCCGACTCGTCGGACGGGGCGAGGCTGGCGATGAACTCGCTCAAGTCGAGGATCAGGAAGGTGGTGGACCTGTCGGCGTCCAAGAACCCGGACTACTGTATGCGCATCCACCAGTACTTCGACCCCCGCAGCCTCCTGCCTGTCATGCAGCGAGACTTGAGCGACGTTATCGAGGCTGACTTCCGCGCGAGGCCGGAGGAATCGGACTTGTTCTGGAAGGACCTGCGGTCTGTCGGGCGGCAGCACCTCAAGAAACTGCAGCCGCAAACTGCTGCGCAGCTGAGAAAGCTGACCGAGCTGGAGGCTGAGCTGGACAAGTGGCTGAGACATGGAGACGTAGGCAACAAGATGGTCTTGTACGGCCCCAAGGGATCGGGGAAATCATGCATCCTGACGTACTGGCTGGAGAAGCAGGTGGCGAGGTGGGAAGGAAGGGTGGTCCCCAGCTGGGAGGAGACGAGCTGCGTCCGTTACTTCACGGCAGCTGGGGAGGAGGAGCAGTTCTGTGTTATGTCTATCAGCTGCGGCCTGCATCACCGGCTGAGGCGGGGCTACGACGTGTTGAGGATGATAACGCTGAACCTGCGACTGAAGTTCGACTTCAAGTTCCAGGACGAGGACTTGAAGGATGAGTACATCACTAGGGCGCTGAAGGAGGTGCTAGACGGGTTTCCTCGTCACTGCACGTTCATCTTCGTGGTTGACGGGCTCGACCATGTCGTCAGCCCCGTCAACTCGGTTGGTTGGATCCCAAACACAGAGAACAACAACATCAAGTGGGTCGTGTCGACTTCCGACCCCACCACCAACAGGCTTCTCTGCTCCTCAGAGAGGAAATTCCTCTGCATCGAGCTGGAGGAGTTGGAGGAGGAGCAGCGGCGGGGGATGGTGGAGAGCTTCTTGACAAGGTACCAGGTGAAGATGGATGAAGAGACTCTAGAGCCTCTCTTGTCCTTGCCGACCCTGTCGGTACCTGAGAACGTTCACATTCTCCTTGAGGTGCTGAAGTGCGCCAACGACGCCGAGGAGAGGAAGGAGCAGCTGGAGCAGCTGCTGGGGATGGAGAGCCTGACGCAGTACACCTCCACCCTGCTGGGGCTCTACCGGCAACGAGCTCCCAGAGTAGACACGTTCCTCCACTTCCTGTGCCTCGCAGAGACAGGGCTCTTTGAGAACGAGCTCTGCTCTCTGATGCGAGTCCCCTTTGAGCTGAGCTGCCTGCGCTGGCTGGAGCTCTTGGACGTCACGAGGGAGGTAAGCTACACCTATGATGGAGTATGGAAGATGTTCGACCAGTCGTTTGCTCGCATCTACTCGCAGACAGCCATGTCCAGCAGCTCCCGGCTCGAGCACCTGGGAGCGATGGAGGCGTACTTCGAGACGATGCCAACGTGCAACAGGAAGATGGACGAATTTCCCTTCGTGCTGGAGAAGCTGGGAAACAGGGAGGGGCTCGAAAAGCTCATCATTGACATCCCCTTCTTCCTCAGGATGTACTCGGACCCCATCCGCCGCCTGCAGTACCTCCGGTACGTGAAGGAGCTGGGCAAGACCAAGGACGACCTGCTCCTGAAGCTGAGAAATCACTTTGAGTACCACTTCAGCATCAGCAACCGCTGGTTTAGCGTCGCCCATCACCACTCCGGCACCTCCGCCCTCCATCACGAGCTAAACCCTGTGATCTACCAGTCGGAAGAGCAGCTGACTTACTTCGTCGACGTGATTTTTCACCTTTCCTCCCTCTTCGAGATGTACGGGAGGCACGAGGAGGGTATCAGAGACCTCGAGTCTGGCCTCAAGTGCCTGTACGGCACCTCCGACATCTTCAAAATTCCCTCCATTCATCAGCAGCACTGCCGCTTTCCCCACAAGGTCCTCCTCTTCCTTGGCAGGCTCGCACGCCTCTATACTCTTCACCTGCACGCCATGCACGCGTTCTGGTCGGACGTGGATCTGGAAAGGAACATAAAGAACAAGGTAAGACTACTTTCCTGCTCCTGCTCCTGCTCCTGCTCCTGCTCCTGCTCCTGCTCCTGCTCCTGCTCCTGCTCCTGCTCCTGCTCCTCGCCCTCCTCCTCCCTCTCCTCCTTACAACTCTCACAGATTCCTGACCACCTTCACGGCATCGACGTGTCCTGGTGGACTTCGGAGGTTCCAGGAGGGAGTGCGAGGACTCTCCCTTCCAAACTCCAGCTGATATTCCAGCTGGCAAGATCGTTCATGAAGGAGACGGAGGAAGGGAAGTACGAGCTGAAGAGGAGGTGACGACGCAGATGTTCTGTAGAGGGTGATGACGATGACGTGGGTTGCAGTGAGTGGGAGATCATCAACGAGATCTTAGAGAAGGAGCGAAGGGACTCTGCCATGACAGACCTTGTCTGGCACACGGCTACGAAGCGGTTCGTCAGCAGACCGAGCAAGGCTGGAACCACGGGGACAACAACTGCGATCGATAAGAAGAAGAAGACTGGAAGGAGGAAGGGGAATGATGTTTGATTCTTGTGTAAATTAGCACTCAACTGTAAAGATACCATCAAAGATGCTCCTGCAGCGCTGAAGGGAGGACAGATACATCCCCAGTCAGAATCTGCTTCCACGTCAGTCACAATCTCTTCCACCTCTCTCCCTGTCTCTCTGCCTGCCTGGCTGCCTTTCCCCTCCTTCCCCCTCCCCCTCCCCCTCTCCCTCTCCCTCTCCCTCCCTCCCTCCCCCCTCCCTCCCTCCGCCCCTTGCTGCCTCCTCCTCGTCTGACCGCTTCTGCAAGTTTCTCCGCCAGCAGCGCGTGGTGTATCAGCCCCCTGCATGCCGTCATCAGCTCCTTCCCTACCGGGAGAAGTTTTACCGGGAGCCGAGCCCAGTACAGAGCCACACGGGCCTCGACACCCCAGCGACGTCGAGGAGCCTGGGGGGGGGGGGGGTGGTCAGCAGCGTGAGGGAGGCAGTAGCGGATTGACGTACCTCCCGCACATTGGGATGGAGCCTTCCGGTCCTCGGGGAGGAGAAGCTTTCACGCCCACCACAGCTCGGGCTGGGTACCAGGCGTCTGATTGCAGCGGCTGAAACAGCGTGCAGAGCTCGTGGTAGATGTTGTCTGCGGACAAGAGATGAGGCTGGCTTCATGGAGGAGGAGGAGGAGGAGGAGGAGGAGGAGGAGGAGGAGGAGGAGGAGGAGGAAGAGGAGGAGGAGGAGGAGGAGGAAGAGGAGGAGGAGGAGGATTGTCACCTAGGGCAGAAGTTACATTGGACTCCCTGTTCCATATATCCACGTTCTCTTGTGTGGCCCCACAGATCAGTTGATCAGGGCTAAGATCAAGCCCTCTTCCTCCTGCCTCCGAGACGAATGGCACTACGTATCGTCCTGATATCACAGGGACCTGAAGCCTCCCGGGATCGCTCTTGCTGCGACTGCAGTCATATAGAGTTAAACAACTCCAGCCAGCCACCTGCTCTCGTTCCTCAAGAACACGATGTTCTGCGCCTTCACCGGCTTGATCGGCAGCTCCTCCAGCTCTTTGATCCGGATGCTCCCTGCTCGTCGACGGATGTCAAGGTGACTCACAACCCCTCTGTTTCCCTCACCTGCTCCCGCGCACACCACCAGCTCGTCTGCCTGCTGAAGGTCCAGCTGGGCGAGACTTTCGACTCTCTCCCGTCGCCACGTCACGTTCCCGAGGGACTGACAAGCGCGAAGCAGCGCCCGAGCATAGACCGGCCCCCGCACCGCCATGCCGCTCTTGACGAGCAGAGCATGGCTCACGTTCTCCGAAGGCCCCCGGTACTCGCTCTGGTCCACCTCCTTCAGCTCGACCTCAGCAGGGAACATGGCGGCAGACTTCTTGTAGTCCTCGAGCTGCTTCTTCCCTTTGGTCACCACCCTCAAGATCCCCCTCCCCTCCCCGTTGAAGAAGACCTCCTCCTCGGAGAACTGCTGCGCTACTCTTAGCAGCCTCCTGGTAGCCTCCATTCCCTCGTCTCCCTTCCATAGCTTCTTCCCCCTCGGAGTGAGGGGATGCAGCAGCCCTGCCATGGCCCCTGTCGCGCCTCCCTGCCCCACGTCCTGCTCGTCGACTATCACACAGTCTACCTTGCCCGAAGACATTCTGAGAATGTTATAGGTGATCGCAAGACCCACCATCCCTCCTCCGACGAGCACGATCCTCTTGTGCGCCCCCTCCTCGCATGCAGCAACTATACGAAAGGCTCTTGTACCAGTCCTCTGGGCAGATAAGGATTTCGTAGCTGTTGGATTGTGGACAGACTGGAACGTCAAGGGAAAATGGCAGGGAGCAGGGAGAGGTTTGGAGGGATGTGGAGAAGTGGATGGTATGAAGGAGGGACGAGGGTGAAAGTATGAACAGAAACATGTTGAAGGTGACCTTGAGGAGGAGGAGGAGGAGGAGGAAGGGGGGAGGAGCAGGAGCAGGAGCAGGAGGGCTTGTGTAGCCATCGTCCCCCACGGATTCTTGGTTGGGGGTGACTATGACAGAGGGGGTAGAAGAAGGGAATAGAAGGGGTGGGGGTGATCGATGCGGCCAATGAGGGGAGCAAGGATGACTAAGGAAGTCGATGGGGAGAGGAGAGGAGAGGAGAGGAGAGGAGAGGAGAGGAGAGGAGAGGAGAGGAGAGGAGAGGAGAGGAGGAGGGG
>NW_005434514.1:84460-86583 GCF_000315625.1 Guillardia theta CCMP2712
AGGGGAGGGGAGAGGAGAGGAGAGGAGAAGATGGTAGAATGAGGGAGGAGAATGGAGCTGTGACATAGAAAGGAGAGGGAGAGGTGTGTGTTTGGGGAGAGGGGGGATAGAGGAAAGGAGGATATTCGATAGATGGAAGATGAGGGGAGGGGAGGTAGGTTGACAGTGAGGACAGGAAATGAGAGGAGGAGGAAGAATCGCCTGGAGGACGGGGAAGATGATTGCTGAGGTAGGATGAAGATGTCTATCGATCAAGACAGCACAAGGTGCCTACGAACCCTCTCCCTTCCTCAAAGTCAAGTGTACTCATTCATGCGGATAGGGCGCTGCGGATCTTTATGATTTGCTTCCTAGCCTTGTCCCTGAATGCCGGGGGCAAGGAGCCTAGTCGCTCTTTCCTTCCTTTGCAGGCCGGACATGGCATGAGAGCCAGCGCTGCAGGAGGAGGAGCGCCGATGTGCACATGCTGTGACCTGCGGCTGCGAGGGGGGAAGGAAATGAAGGATAGGAAGATGAAGAAAGGGGATCGAGGAGAGAAGTCAAAGAGGTAACATGAAATGAGTTTATAGCGGTGGTGAAGATGTTTCTTGATGATGATGTCGTCTAGGAAGGAAAGTTCTCCGAAAACATACGAGAATCCTGTTATTCAAGCTAAGATAGACAAGAAACGATCCATGAGGAAACCGAAGGGGCCCGAGACAAAGTCACAGGTTGGCTTGTTGTGCCCAGCATCTTTGTGATGTTGGACGATGAAGGCAAGAAGGCGTATGAAGGAAGAAGCGAGGAAGAAAATGAAGTTGAGCAACAAGAAGACGAACCTTCGCAGTCTAGGTCAAACTCCTTGTAGAATCGAGAGTCCAACTGATCGCTTCCTTTAGAGCTGAATTCAAGCTTTCCGAGGTAGGTGGCCAGAATCTCCCTCGATCTCATATATCTATCAACTCCGTTTTCTCCCTCTCAACTCCTAACCATCGAAACAACCCCTCCTTTTCATCACCACCATCATCATCAACATCATAATCATAATCACCAACACCACCACCACCACCACCACCACCACCACCATGGTACCTTCATCATCATCATCATCTCCTCCTCCTCCTCCACCACCACCTCCTCCTCCTCATTCCCTATCATCACGTCCATCATCGTCGTTATGGTCCGTACTTGCTATTTAATTGAAAATGCATCAGGATAGCAGGCAGGAACTGGACATTGAAGACAGGTAAGCTTTCATCAGTATCCGCTTCAAGCCATGTTTTGATTGCCTTCAATTCCTTGAAGGCTCCAACATGTCTCAAGCTCTTCCTCGCAAGTCAATCTTGACTCTGTTCTGGGATCCCTTCGAACAGGTTGGCCTGTACTGCATGGGTTGTGCTTTTCTTGACGTTGTGACTGCTGGACAGCGCAACGACATCTGCTCGCCAAATATCAAGACAAGACAGAAAGCGCAAGCCAGGTGAAGGGGGAGAGCGGGCAAGTAGCGAGGAGAAGAGCCAGTGAAAGTTCATCTTGATCAGACTTGTTCGGATTCTGTCGGACGTTTGTCTTGAAAGTCGCAACGAGACATCTCCCAAAGGAAGCAACTCGAGCTCCATGGAGCTGGTAAGAGAGTGCGACGTGACATGAAGCTTGTAAGGCTTTTTCCTCCTCTTAGGTTGAGTCCTTCCCGGACTTGTTGTACGCATGTGAGAGGCTCGTGAAGGGCCTGACTTCTCCCACCCAGTCGTCGTATGAGGTGAGAAAGGGTCGAGGTTATGAGCTGGGAGGTCCATGGGGTAGAGGTTATGAGCTGGGGTGGTGTTTATGAGCTGAGAGGGTGAAGTTTGAATCGGCAGGGCTTTATGGAGATGTTGGGAAAAATGCTTCGGCACTTCAACGGGAGCAAAAAGAGTTTGGCAATCTTTCAACCTTCATACCTGCTGTCACTAGTAGACAAGCTCTTGCATCCTAGCGAGGTCAGTCAATCCCTTTAAGACACTTTCAAGTCTTAGATTCCGTATTGTAGAGAGAGAAAGACCCAACTGTATTGGCAACTGGTAGGGTGCGAGCAGGTCTGTTCTTTTTGTTCCTTTTTCTTCTATGTTACCTTCTCTTCTCTTCTCGTCTCTTCTCTTCTCTTC
>NW_005434514.1:86683-95493 GCF_000315625.1 Guillardia theta CCMP2712
TCTTCTCTTCTCTTCTCTTCTCTTCTCTTCTCTTCTCTTCTCGTCTCCTCGATTCCGTTTTCTTTTCTTACTGACAACAAACAGTTTTGGTGTTATGCAATTGCTGGGATGATTGTTTCAAAGAAGATTTAAATGCAATCGGTGTGTGAAATCTTTTGCCTATAATAATCGCATTTATGCTCACTTGTGAACAAGCTTCCAAATCCCTGCTGGAGATCCTGCAATCAGTTCCTCTAATAGGATGGAACAAGTTGGAATATCAAAGGATTTCCTTGTGTGCTCACTCGTTTCTGCAGGCCAATATCACTTGCTGCTCTGGGAACGATTGATAAAATTCTGCCGTCGTTGGACAAGAAACACTTCCGGAAGAAGTTTGTAGTCTACTTTACAGCATGTCATCGTTGATTTCATTCCTCAGCCTCCTCCCGAGCATCTGCAAAGGGGTATCCCAGTTGAGCACAAAGGTGATTTCTTTTTGCGATTTGACGCCGAAGATTTGGAATGCTCAACCTTGCGATCATGTCATTGGTTGATATTGTGCATGATTGTCATTGTTTGATACTTCTGACTGATTGTTGTTCATTGCTACGTCTCAAATCATGTCACATGTTGATACATCTCATGTTTCAACCTTGCTCCTTGCTCTTTCCTCGATGGACTTTCCATGACATCTTTCCTGCCCACAGATCGACCTCGACGTTCCTCTCCTTCTCCTCATCATCGCGCTAGAGCGGCACGGACTTGAAAATGACGAGCTCAAGAAGCAGCTGAAGAGCCTCGAGGGCTTCGGGGGAGGCGGGATCCTCCATGCAGAGAAGAGCATCGTTGCCGCCGCTCCCATCCTCAACCAGGCCAAGTCTGCTGACTCGTCCCTGCATCCGATATGGGAACAGGTCAGTAGTGGGGAATGGCAGAGGAGGAGGAGAATGGGAAGATAAGGATAGGAAGGAGGGGGAAACGGAGGGAGGTGGGGGAGGACAAAGTACTGGCGGTTTTGTTAGTGGATCTGATTGGAGTAGAAGACGGGTCAAGTGCCAGACGGAGTCGGCAAGAGCGGCAGGAAGGACGAAGAGGAGTGGGGAACGAGGAGGAGGAGGAGGAGGAGGAGGAGGAGGAGGAGGAGGAGGAGGTGCGGGAGGGGGGGGAGGGGGACAGGAAAAAGAGTTGTAGTGTAAGGAGGCAATGGCAGGGCTACGTGGGCAAATGATCGGAATGACTGTGATAGTACAGGTTGTGAGATCGATCGCAAGTGAAGGAAGAGAGGTCGAGAAGGGAGGAGACTTGACGTCGACTTTCTCCAAGAGGTTCAGTGCACTATGGCAGCACTGCGTTTCCCAGCAGACCATCGGCTTCAAGCTCCAGCTCCTCTCCTTGTGCTGGAAAGTTTTCCCATCGGAGGTGGCGACTGAGAATGTTTCTTCCCTGTCGCTGAGAGTTGGTGCTTGCAGCGGCTCCCCTTCATCTTTCCAAACAGCATCTCCTGTATTCTAGAGGGTTCTAAAGGTTCTGCTGCGACGGTGAAGGTCGTTGGATGAGTTTTTGTATCTCAAGTCTGACGTGAGTGTCAGCTGAACAAGAATTTGACTCAATGGATGGAAAGAAAGATCTCTGTTGCGCTCCCATCGGACGTTTGCTATCAGTGAGACGTGTACTTCTATGCGCCAAAGTTTTCTTCTAGTGAATCTCTGTTTCTTCCGCCTCCAAGTTTTGTTCTGTTCTCTCTTCAAGTGTTGTTCTGTTCTTCCTTCAAGTAATGTGCTGTTCCTGAAATTTCTGCCTCAGTTTGGCTTCTACAATGTTGAAGAAGAATCCCAACTTTGACAAGAAGAGCCGAACGCAAGTCACCAAGTCGCTGCTCGCAGGCATGAATTCAACTCAACTGGTCGGCTACATCAAACTTGCCCTCGCTTCATTCAGCGACTCGACGAAGCTGCAGTTGTCGAACAAGCACGTTTCATCCCCCCAAGATGTCGAGGAGATAAGGCGAGAGATGCTGGAGGAGGCCTTGAGAGCTATCGCTGTCCTCCCTTCCAACGTCACATCCCGTGCCCCGACAGTGAACGACTTTCTGTTCTTCCTCTGCAGACATTCCTTCTTCATCGGCGGGTCTTCCAAGGATTGGAAACAGCTGCTGCCTTCCTACATGCAAGGATCGTGCGAGTTGACCCTACTCGATCTAGTCGGCAGCTTGTCAAAAGCAAGCAGAAACCTCTGCGTCGACCGACTGTTCGGCCTGCTGATCTCAACGAGGGTCAACCTTCCCGTCAGAGTCTCAAACTCTTCTCAGGTCAGCAGCGGCCCCCTTACAACTCCGAGCGACGTGGAGGAGGTCTGCAACAAGATCGTGGAGGGAGGGAGCAAGAAGATTTCCCTTGAGACTGCTCTGACTGAGGAGCAACGGAGAAAGCGAAGGAAACTGACCGAGTTCAAAAGCATCCTCCTCAAGGTGGCAGAGGAGGAGGAGAAGGGGAAAGGGAAAAGGAAGCGGGAGGAGAAAAAGAAAGAGAAGAGAGAGGAGAAGGAAAAAGTGTCATCCCCGAGAGTCAAGTTGAGCAGCGAGGTTTCACAGCTCCTCTCGTTCATCTCTCTCCTCCAGGTACCTGACCTTTCCGTCCTCCTCCGGTGAGCTGACGTCCTCCTTCAAAGCTGAAAACGCCAGGTGAGCTGGACGAGCTTCTGTCCGACCTCGCAGGCTACCTGGAGGATTTATGGGCTCACAGTAGCGTCAAGGCAGGGGAGGAGGAGGAGAAGATGGAGCTGCTGTATTGCAACCTCCTCACTCACCTCCTCAGCAAGGAGTCTTCTATCCTGCGGGAAGTTTCCATCAGCTCGATGAAGAACGTCGCTTCCTCCTGCTCGCACGTCAGCCTCAGGATCATGACCTGGGTCTTGCAGTCGACGGCGCTGCGGGGCAAGCTGCCGTTCTTTCGCTCCTTGCAAGAGCTTGACGAAGGAGGCAGACAGGCAGAGGAAGGGCAGGGGGGCAAGAAAGGGGGAGAGGAAGAGAAGGAGGAGGAGGGGGAGTCGAGCGATGCTATGGAGATCGACGTCTCCAGGTCGACCAACGAGTCGAGCATCGATTTTGATGCGCTGAGCCCTGACCAGAAGCTTGGGGAGAAGAGGTAGTTTCTTTCCGTCGTAGTCCTCCTTGACCCACGTCTCCTCCTCTCTCCTCCTCCTTCACCACCACCTCATCCTCCTCCACCACCTCTACCTCCTCCTCCATGCCATCACCACCACCACCTCCTCCTCCTCCTCCCCCTTGCCCTTCTCATCCTTGCCCTCCTGCTCTCCATCGTCTATCCCTCTCCATCCTCCTCGTTGCAGCTTCTTCAACTGATGTACATGTTTGTCGGACAGCGAGGAAGAAAAGAGCGAAAGATTCAGCATTCCCCTATCTCAGGCTGTCAGTTTTCTTTTCACGAATGCCTCCCCTTTGCTCTGCTCTGACCTACCTACCTCGCTCCCCTCCTTCCCTCCTCCCCTTCAGTCCACTCTCTCTCCCTCCTCTCTCTCCCTCCTCCCCTTCCTCTCCTCCACTTCAATCCGTCCTGTGAATCGTTGGCTGCAGGAGTCTGAAGATCTCCAGTATCTGGACAAGACTGTAACGATGTGGGTCTCCTCTACTTTCCTCTCCTGCGAGCTTGACTAGTCGCAGGGCGCTCTCCTCCAAGCGCGGGGAAGCAGGCGCAGGACCGAATCAGCTGGAATGGGAGCATTTCCGATCGAGGATGGTAGAGATGCTGGTAAGCTTGAGAACCTCAGTCCTCTGACCAGTTTCTCTTCCCCATCCATCCTCCCCCTCCCCCCTCCTCCTCTACTTCCATCCTCCCCCTTCCCCCTCCTCCTCTACTTCCATCCTCCCCCTCCCCCCTCCTCCTCTACTTCCATCCTCCCCCTCCCCCTTCCTCTTCTACTTCCATCCTCCCCCTTCCTCCTCTCTTCACCTCCTTCTTCTAACCTTCTCCTTTCCCATCTCGTTCTTGCGCAAAGCAGTTTGCCCGCCTCTTCTCACTCCTTTCCCCCCTCCTCTCCCCTAATCTTCTCCGGACCTCCTCCTCCTCCTCCTCCTCCTCCTCCTCACTACCTTTCCTTATCACTTCCCCACTTTCCTCTTCCTCCATGACTCTGCCTCTGCCTTCTCCTGTCCCTCCCGACTGACTTCGTGCCTGGAGAAACTTTGGGTCTTGTCCCATCATTCAGACCATCAGCAAATACTTGAGACCACAGCAGCTCTACTGGAAGTTTTGTACCAGTGAGCCCCACCTCGCGTCACTTTGACGTCTTTCTTTCTGACCCTCCTTGTCAAGGTGTCACTCGGACCCTGTCATGGTCAAGAGTGGTCTACGAGACAAGATCTTTCATCTCGTGAGTTCGTCTTTTCGATCCTCCCACCCTCATTGTTGGTCGCCAAGCTCATCAGCAAGGACTTCTTTCCCTCGGGAACCTTCACCACGTCCTCTGACGTGTCTGATACGTGAACTTCGTCTGTCTCCTCCCTCCTCCACTGACTTGCGTCTCAAGGGCCTTGATAATCTTGAACAACACGCTCCAGCTCCTCTCCCGGCCCTCCTCCTCCTCCTTACCAGCCTTCCGTGAAGCTGTATGAAGCGCTTTGACCTTCCTGTTCGGGTGGACAGCTGACAGCACGAACAGGCAACAAGGGCCATCTTTTACACCCTGCGGTATTTTGCTCCTCCTCCCACTCCTCCTTCCCTCCTCTCCTCTCCCTCCTCCTCCTGAACCTCCTTCCCGCCCTTGCCTTGGCTTTCTCTTGACATTTCTCGCTCAGGTGTATCCCACCTAACAGCCCAGCTGGGTCGAAGGCCTTGCCGCTGATCAACGCCTCTCTCACGACCTTCCTCTTCACCCGCAAACTTTCTCTGCATGCCGACGCCTTCAAGTACATCTTCGCTCACTTCCCGCACCTCACCCGCCAGGTACCTCCCCGACCCCTATCCCAGCTGAGGTTGACAGGCGTTTCTCAGCTCCTCCCGACGGTGTTGGCTGGGATTGCCGGCGCCCGGTCCGACTTCCGCAAGATGGATGCGGCGATCATGGTGGAGGTGAGCTGGGAGTTCGGGGGGGATGGCCGGGCGGAGCTGACGAGCTTCAGGATGTCAAACTCAACGAAGAGAACCCGGGAGGAACGGCAGAAGCCTGGGAAAAGGTTGAGCTGAGGGATGTGGAGGTTGTCAGGCTTGACTCGGAGCAGGCGCAAAGATCGCTGGAGGAGCTGGGAAGAGGAGCGAAGAGGAGCACAACGAAAGGGAAGAGGATGAAGAGAGCTATTAGGATCGTGAGCAGGCTGACGCAGGAGCGGAGAGGGTTGGAGAAGCAGACAGGGCGGTAGAGATTTACTTGCCAGCCGAAGAGAGGAAAATTCAACATGACGACAAAAGTTGGGGAGAGGAGCTGGATGGGATTGAGGGAACGAGAGGGAGAGGAACGGGGGCAGGGAGAGAGGGGGAGGCAAAGCATAAGAAGAGAGCAGGAGAGAAGGAGGAGAGGAGGAGGAGAGGAGGAGGAGAGGGAGAGAGGGAGAGAAGGAAAGGAGTTAGACATCAAACTTGCTCTCTCATCCTCAAACGTTGGTGGTGAAGTTTCGAATATCAGCTTGAGTTCCTTCTTTTTCCATCCTCTTCGCGTCCTCCGCGTTCGCGTCCGGTCTGGTGACATGTCAACAGGCAGCCTGCTGATGAAGCAGCCTTACTTGGCTTTCTCCTCCTGCTCCTCCGTCGTCTTCCCTTCCACTCCACCTGCTCCTGCACATTATTCGCAATTCGATCCTCCACCCTCTCCCTCCCTCCTTCCTTCTCCCTTCCTCCCTCCCTCTCTTTAGATCCTCACTTGTTTCCTGCCTCTTTCCTCCTTCCTCATCGGCCGTCCTGCATTACACGTCATCACTCCTCCCTCCCCCAACCCCAACCCCCTCCCTCCTCCCCCTCCCCCAACCCCCTCACTCCTCCTCCTCCTCCTCCTCCCTACCGGGACTTCTTCTGCTGCTCAGCCACAGCTTCCACGTGCTCGTTCTCCTCCAGCTGCCCGTGGTCGTCGGCAAGGAGGTCAGGCTCTTCCAGCTCCTCCTCCATGTTCGGGTCTCCTCGGAAGGCCTGCCGATGGTCAGGAGCGACGGAGGGTGCGAGGGATCTGGGGGAGATGGGCAAGAGGAGAGGAGGGGAGAGGGAGAGGGAAGGAGAAGTGAAGAACGCAAACGGAACGAGGGCAGAGAGGGGATTGAAATCTATGGTGCACAAGCAGGAACAAACAGCAGGAGCAGGAGCAGGAGCAGGAGCAGGAGCAGGAGCAGGAGCAGGAGGAAAAGAAGCAGAAAAAGGAGTAGAAGCAGGAGCAGCAAGAGCAGGAGCAGGAGCAGGAGCAGGAGCAGGAGCAGGAGCAGGAGCAGGAGCAGGAGCAGGAGCTCTCTCTACCTCCAGTACTCCTTTGATATCGCTGGCTTTCGTGCCTCGCAAGTATTCCTGTTCGGTTATGAGGACAAGGACGCCGGGAGCTGCCGACTCACCTTAGTGACTTCCCGTATCTCATCCCACGACCTCGCCTGCAGCAACTCGTCAGAATGGCAGAGGGGGTGAGAAGAAGAAAATTTCAGATTCAGATCACCCGCGCGACCCTCTCGTCGAAGTCAGTGTTGTACAGCACGTCCAGGCTTGACTCGCATCGACTTTGGGCTGAAATCTCCGCCGGACCCTCCTTGCCTCCCTGACCTCTCCCGTCCCGCAGCTCCTCCACCGTCGCCTCCGAGGACCGCAACTTGGGCGAGACGTCGGTGGCAGCCGATGGTCTGTCACTTGAGGCAGCGCCCGCGTCCTTCTCCTCCTCGTGCTCGAGGGTCGAGCTGACGAAGTCCTGGGGGGTTCCCAGGAAGGCTTTGACGCGCGCCAAGAGACGCTCTGCCGCTGCCATGACGGACCCGAGAGTCGTCGCTTCCTCTTGATTCGGCTGCTTCCTGCTGTCCCCTGAGCTGGACCTTGCACGTTCGGAGTCTCGGGACTCTGGAGCAGCCAAGCCGAAGCATGCGGAGAGGAGAGGAGGACGGTAGTGGAGGAAGCGGCCGAGGAAGCTCCCGACGCTCTGGTGCTTGGAAAGTCCTTCTTCCCGACTTTTCATTGAGCTGGAGAAAACTTTTCAGCTGGGCAATAGCAGGAAAGCAGCATCGTACCGGTACTTGAGGGCGAGCGAGACGATCTTCTGATGGCGAGGGAGGAGCAGGTCGTACCTGGCATGCCCTTTCACTCGCTCCTCACTCGCTCCTCCTCCAACCTCTCTCTTGCTCTGACTGAATCAAGCTCCTGAGCTCTGCTGTAGAGCACATCGGCTTGCCGGATCTGGAAGGCAGCTGCTTAGCACCGCGCCTCCTCAGCTGGGAATTCTCACCTCCTTTCTGCTCAGCTCGTGGAAGAGCCCCTTGTGAATCAGCGCGTCTGGCATGTGACACGTCATCACAAACCCCCAGCTCACCCCCAGCACAGGCCCTCACCCATGTTGTCCTCGTGGAAGTCAGTAGCCCTCGCATAGAACTCCTCTGCCATCTCCACGTCTCCCTTCACCTCGCACACCTGCAATCCTCCTCACCCTCCGACTCTTCTCAGCTCCCTCCACCTGGGCAAACCCAACGAGCGCGTGAATCTGCCCTGGATTCCTCCTCAACGCTCTCTTGTACATCCGCTCGGCCCTGAAGGGGCATGATCTCCTGAAGCAGCAGCGAGGCGAGAGGAGGAGAGGGGAGGAAGACGAGGAAGGAGAGACGAGCAGAGCAGAGGGGCAAGGGAGCGGAGAGGAACGGTTGGGGGCGGGAAGCAGGTTCACCCATCCGTATCCATCTTTGTCTCGAGCAGGAGGCGCCCGTACTGAGTCATATCGTCTTAGCTGGTGAAGAGGAGGAAGCAGGGGTCTTTACAGTCAGGCAGGTGGGGATGTGGAAGGGGTCGAGCTGGAGAGCCTTGTTGAGAAGCTCTAGAGGCATGTCAGCAGAGCGGGGGAGGGACTTGCTGCTCGGCAGACCTGCAGCCTTGTCGATCCGACCTCGCTCAGCCTGTAGAGGAGGATGAGAAGAAGAACTCAGAGCCAACGTTCTCCTACCTGGAGGATCCCAAAGTTGTGGCATGTTGTCACCATGTTCTCTTCCGCGTTGCGGGACGTCATGGCACGACGATACATGCTCTCAGCAGCCTCATACTCTGATTGGGCACCAACAATGAGCGAGGACACGCTGTAACTGTTGAACCCCCACCTTTCAGCTGGGCCAGAACGCTTCCCATGTTGTTCAGCAGCTCCGACTTGTGAGGGTCATACTGCAGCGCCAGGTTGTACATGGCTCTGACAGGCGGTGAGAGGAGGAGTTGCTGAGAAGTGAACCCCTCACTTGGCAAGTTGCAGGTCCCTCCTCCCGTCATGCAAGAGAGCGCCGAAGTTGTACAAGACAGCTGGAAGACACTCGCTGTCACATCAACACACACCCCAGCTGAAGCCCACCTGCGTACTCCAGCCGAGATGGAAGGAGCCCAGTGGAATTTCTCAGGTCGTGATATTCCACGGTGAAATATCCAGGGGCGGACTGAATTTCAAAATGACAATTTCAAACCTTGATTGCAGAATATTTCAATGTGAACGACCCACCGGTGCCCATCCTACTGCACGTTGATACAGTTCCTCCGCACTTGACAGCCAAGTAAGGCAGGAAGAGAGAATAAGAGAAGAGGAGAGGAGAGGAGAGGAGAGGAGAGGAGAGGAGAGGAGAGGAGAGGAGAGGAGAGGAGAGGAGAGGAGAGGAGAGGAGAGGAGAGGAGGGG
>NW_005434514.1:95593-104822 GCF_000315625.1 Guillardia theta CCMP2712
TCCGCATTAGATCCTGCTCGTCGGACTTCTCCACTCGGGTATTGTCCCTGTTTCTACCCTGTGCCAGTATCCAACGCCCGTGTTATGTTCAATCGAAGATGTGGTTTTACAGTGGTCCTGGTTGTGTGTGTGGTCGGTAGCAGCACAAAAAGCACAATGCAGGGCGCGCAGGACGCAAGAATAGTGCGGGACCGAAGGAGATTGGATAGATAGATGAAGAATGTGAAACAGAATCTGTAGAACCTAACAGACGGTATATACTAGACGAGGGAGAAAAGTCTTGATGGCTTTGATGGGGAATGAGCAAGAAGTGTAAACTTAATGAGCAGGTGGACTTTGTTCCAGAGGAGAGGAGAGGGAGGAGGAGAGGAGAGGAGAGGAGAGGAGGAGAAGAGAGAAGAAGCCAACAGAAGGAGAGCTGATAGCTGATGGAAACGGAGTATGGGAGCAGGATGTGGAAGAAGACGGGGAGGTGGAAAGGAAGGAGGAGGAGGCGGCAGACTTCGACATCTGTCCTTCCCTCACCGATCCAAGTTGTCATTGACCGTGTGATGAAGGGCTGCAAGGTTTCCCAGGACAAGAACATGGTTGGGGTCGACCTGCACCAACGTCATACCCGACGGCAGCAGCCGGGAAGGAAACTCACGAGCAGAGCTCGCTTGTACATCTCCTCCGCCGCCACGGCATCATGGAGAACCTGCGGGTCGTCACAGGAAGGACGGGAGGCAGCAAGGAGAGCTCTTACCTCGAAGAGAAAGTTTCCGTAGACCAGCGCGACCAGAGGATCATTGGGAGCGACCGCAAGCGCAGAGCTGAAAGAGGCGTTGGTCTGCGGTGAACCCAGTGAGTGCTAGGAAGGACCAGCTCCTCCTGCTCACCTTGGAGACTGCCTCCTCGTCCTCCAGCACCAGTCTCATGAAGTGGAAGAACTCCATGATGTTGGTGATGTTGCTCGGATTCGCCGCTAGCTCAGCCTTCAAGGAGCTTTCGATCTCCTCGATCTGGTCGCGTCCTCTCGTCAACGAGCAGCTGAGACAGACAGCCCTCACCTCCTTCGTAACGTCATCCTGCTTCGCCTCCCCCTGCTTGGCCCCGTCGATCAACGCTTCAACCGGGAACTGATATCGACTTTTGTTCGCAGGCAACTTCAGGTCGTGGCTGCCCGCGTTCAAACCTAGTAGACAAGTCAACTAAAAGCTCCTTTATGATCAAGATCAGGATCATAAGGAGGGAAGAGGGGAGGAGGAGGAAGATGGGGTAGCGATTTACCCATGCTGGAGGGGTTCGACGAGAGTGACGCTTGCGAGTATGTGGCAGTTAAGCTTGCGTTCCTGAGCTTATGTTCAGATTCGTTGCTATGCCGCACAGCAACTCACTTTCGAGCAACGGTCGAGCCTCCTCCTGCAGTCTGAAGTCCCCCGAAGAATTTCCTTGAATGTCAAGATGAGGGGAAAGGTGATGGTAGGGACAACCAAAGTTTCACCAGCATCCATTGCTGACGTGTCACGTTTATCATGCGAAGTTCCTGAAGATTGCAGTTGCACTTTTGAACAAGTTTCGATCAGAATTGACATCTAAACTCGAGATCGAACATGCAAATCAACTTGCACAAGCTCATGGCCGCAGACGGTTCGAGGTATTCTCATCATCACTTCAACATCTCCTTTCTCACCTGCGGTCGCATTCCCTTTGCTCTTTTGCCGCACAGTCTCATTCCTGGGAGCTGCAGTGGCAGCTGAACTGGCGTGTCAAAGTCCAAAGTCAACGGATCACAGAGACCGGAGGTTTGAGGTGTGTTGGCCGTCTGCAGGAGACTCGCATGAGTGGATTTACAACAATGACATGCGATGGAAACCTTAGAAATGCTGCTGACTTTGACGCTCTGTTCGATTTCCAACCATTCCAGTCAGCAACGGTGAGCTCAGCAGCCTTTCGCGTCTCACCGGGTTAGCGCGATGCTCGCATGCATCATCGATGGTGTTGGCAGGATGGTTGACCTTGTGATCTTTCAGGGTATCAGAGGACTTGTCGCAACGTGGAAGTAGAACACTAACCCTGCTGCAAGGGGATGGAGGATGGAGGAACCACGGGGGAGGATATGCTCTCATTCCTTGACAGTGATCCTTGGGCCTAAAGGAAGACTTTTTCATGTACATGTACAGTCAGTGGCTTTTGTTACCGATCTCGATTGAGGGTTCATATGATTGTCGGCAGAGATTTTCTGTTTGCAAGCAAGATCACAACAGGCTGGAGTTTATCCCCAACAACGTTACCTTGGCAGGTTCAGCAGACACAGGGGGCAACTGGGCAGGGCGATTTCAGCACAGGAGGACAGAAACGTCAAGAGTTCGAGTCGTCCATACCTTGGATGCGGTAGACGAAGTCCCATCTTCCACAGGGCCCGAGACCTGCTGTTCTACCTCACCTTGCCTATGATGGTGCCCCCTCCATATGCAGGCTCAACTTACATCATTCTGGTCTGATTTTCCTCCTCGAAGGTGCAAGGTACAGAATTTCCTTCCTGGTAATGTGACCCCTGCACTGCCACTCCACGTCCTAGTCAAGCACTGGTGAAGCGCATGTCCCTGATTTGTGCCCGATATCTTCCATGCGCAGATTACCAATATTATGATGGAGATTGTAAATCTCCTTGATGCATATCCCTTGTTCATCTAGATCGCATCAAACAGTAGCCTTCTCCTTCGCGTCCGCTCCTCTTCCTCGCTGTAGGACCTCAATCTCCACGATTGCCCGAAAGCTCTTGACAGTGTTGAAGAATGGAAGTCGATCCAAAGATGAAGAGCTGAAGTCGATCAGAAGGCGATTAGCTGAGGTCGGTCGGAATAATCTCAGCCTACAGGTGATTCAGTTGCAACACTTTGCTAATGGGTCAGGTATGTAATTCGAGTGACCACATGTTTCCAGGGCAATCAACTGCATCTTCCCCTCGCTCCTGCCTTCGCAGCTTAATCAAGTTGCAATTTCTCGGGTCCGTCCTATCTGCCCCTCCCTTTTGTCTTGACTGCTCCGCATTGGAGATCGAAAGCTTTCGCAACTTCGAGAAGATCGAATCGAAAGATGATTGTAAACTTTTCTACATGCACTATCCTTTCCACTTGGATCCATCTGCTCTTGTATCTGCTGCCCTTTCGCGCCCATCATCCTCTCTCCCCCCTCCTCCCCTCCGCCCCCTCCTGCTCCTGCACTCCTTGACCAACCTGTTGTGCCCATAGGCGAAAATTGCAGTCGTTACTTCCGTTACTATTTGCTTTCAGTGGGCTTGCAAGCGGCCTGTCACCCGGCCGGGCCCGCAGACCCGGTGGGTAATAGTAACGTGTGTGTAACGGTTTGTTTTTTTAGGGAGGGTCCTCGTGCACGCGCTTTCAAGAGGGTAATGCGCGCACGCTGGCATGCGATGCTGATGGAGGAGAGGAGGGAGAGGGGCGGGGGGATGCGGGAGGAAACGGGGGAGGGAGATGATTTCACGATAGTGTTGAAATGTTGCACTTGTGCTCATGTTTGCATGCTGTTCTTTCTTTCTGCTCTCTGCAAACTGTTGATCTACCAAGACCGTCCTGGGTTGAGGTGTCATCCGTGACAGATGCGAACTTGTTTCTTTATGTGCATGTCAATGTGATGAAAACCTGCTCTATGTTCCTTCATCGTCAACACTCATCCAGAATCTGACGGCCTCTCTTCCAGGACGACCCTTTGGTGACCTCCAAGATGGCAGACGACGAGCCCGTTGAAACCGAAGAACAGCCCCAAGTCCCCGCTGAGGGCGGAGTCATGGATCTCAACTCTGCGTTGAAGCAGGCGTTGAAGAAGGCTCTGATCCACGACGGGGTCGCCCGTGGTGTGCGCGAGGCCGTCAAGGCTCTCGATCGCCGCCAGGCACATCTTTGCATTCTCGCGCAGGACTGCGACTCTGCCGAGTATGTTCGCCTTGTCGAGGCTCTCGCTCAGGAGAGCGGCATCAAGATCGTCAAGGTTCCTGATGGCAAGACTCTGGGCGAGTGGGTTGGTCTCTGCAAGCTTGACCGCGAGGGCAAGCCCAGGAAGGTAGTCAAGTGCTCGTGCGCTGTCATCAAGGACTGGGGCGAGCAGGTACAGCCACCTCCTCATCCTCCATGTTCTTTCTCCTGTCTTCTCTGCCTCAATATCCCTTGTTATCTCGCAGTCTCTCGCCCTCCTTGCCTCGTTCTGTGAGTCCCTCGTGCTGACTGGCTTGCGATGCAGAGCGAGGCCAAGAACTTCCTCAGCGAGCAGCTCGCCAGCTCTTAGGCGACGGGACCTGTGGATATTCATTCTTTCGTTAAACTGTGAATGATGTTGCATGTCTATCTTGTGCCTGGATCAGGTCTCACAGTTTGGAGAAAACTTGTCCCCGCACACCTAAAATGCGATACCCTTTCGCAAATTCGGAGCTTGAGACTGTCGCTCCTCTTAGCTTAATCTCAATGACAGTCTGGTCTTTCGATTTCTTGATCGATATCAGACGGACTGCCTCATGCTGGTTACATACTTCGTGTCTGCTTCATGATCGCCGCCACCCTTTGCTTCACTGGGCCGTGTCGTTATTGAGGATAGCGTCGGAAGTCAGTTGTCATGTCCGTGGGTCGCTACTTTCACAGGTTCAGCTGCTCTGAGCAACTGATCATCTCTCAATGTTCACGCAAGTATCACTGAGTCGGGGCGGCCGCGCTGCTACGGACTCTGGGAGTCCCGGGGCCCGGCCCGGCCGGCCGGCGGCCCGGTGCCCCACCGGCGGCAGTCAGTTGCCGTTAACTTAGTAAAAGTAGATGGGTGGGTGCTCTACCAGTGATATCGTGGGGGGTGGGGTGGGTCAAAGTCAAATCTGAAATGCAGTCCGATCGATGGTGAAAATGGAGGAAGACAAGGGAGGAAGGAGCAAGGAGCAAGGAGGAGCTAGGGACCGACATGGCGCCTGTGAAGTTGGCTGTCTGCTCGTTTGACGTCCTGAGTGAGAGGAGGAGGAGCTCGTGCTCGTCAGGGTGTATGCTCCTGCCGCCTTGTTGACATGAGGTCGAGCCCGCTGTTTGATCCCTCTCCTCGCCCTAGAGAGCAGCCGTGGGCCCCACGAGAGAGGAGGAGTAGAGATGCTGCATCGAAGCAAGAGAAACGGCAGGTCTTGCCCCCGCAGCAACAAGGAGCGAAGGAAGCTAGGTCTTACCACAAACCATCACCAAGATCTGCGGAGTATCTCTACAGGACGCAAGCGCAGTCCGTGGAGGTCGGGAGAGGAGTGGCAGGAGGAGCAGCAGGAGCCATAGTCCACGATGTGGTCAGTCAGAGGTTGGAACAGCTCTTCCAAGAGTTCCAAGTAGACGGACCTCTGCTGGAGAGCCTGCGAGGGGCGCTGCTAGCAAGTACGATTGAAAACCCTGAGGGGAGGGGGAATCTGATGACAAACACATCAGGAGAGACCTCCAAACATGCCAAGGATCTTGGCGATGCTGAGACGATAAGCGCCGAAGTGATCCCACCAGAGCCCCCAGGTCGACCTCCCAAGTTTGTGCAGATCGAGTCTATCAAGGTATGAGTTGCTCCAGGGGAGCTGGGGAGGAGGTGGGATGGGATGACTTTTGACGACAGGAAGCCCAACAAGAGGAGAAGGAGCCTGCAGATGATGACGAGGCAAGCGCTCCGTCTCCTGTTCAAACCAGGGATTCTCAGAGTGCTGGTCAGCCTCCCAACGGAGCGAGGCTCGTTCAGGTAGCACAGGGGCAGGAGCGATCGACAGCGGAGGGACCCATAGACGTGTCTCCGCATCCTCCGAGTCTGAAATCAGAGCCTCCATCATCCATGGCAGACGACGTGACTGGAGCTGCGGAGGGAGGGAGGACGGTGGAAGCAAGGACTGAACGACCTGTCATGAGTGAGAAACCAGCTACAAGGGAGGACCCCCCTGTGAAGGACGTGGAGATTGGTCAGAGAGGAAAGGCGGTTGTCTCGTCACATGCTGAGGGCAGCAGGAGCGTGAGCGATGGTGTTGCTCGGATGATGCAGGCAGCGTCTGTGTGGCAGAAGCGATGCATCGATGCCGAGGAGGCGACCCAGCGGGTGTATCCGATCCTGTCAAAAGCGTGCAGCCGGCTGCAGCTCAAGGTGGAGGAGGAGGAGGAATGCAGGAGGGTCATCAGCTTGATGAAAGCAGAGGTGAAGCGACTCCGCGCCTGGCAGCAAGACAGCGAAAACAAGCTGCTCGCTTCCCAGCAAGAGTGCCGGACTCTCTCCCAGCAGGTCCAGAGCCTGACGGGCAGGCTGGCAGACAGGGAGAAGGAGGTTGGTGGGGTCAGTAGGAGCGTCGGGCAGGAGGAGGATGCATCCTTGAGGACTCTAGAGATGGAGGAGGAGCTGAACATGTCGAGGGAGCTGATAGGTGAGCTGAAGACCCAGGTGGGTGAGCTGAGAAGTCGAAACGTCGAGCTGGAAAACATCCTCGAGCGCTACGTCCACCTCTGGAATCCGCAGGCATCACAAGAGGAGGAGAGGAGGAGGAGGAGGAGAGGGAGAGAGGAGGAGGAGGAGAGGGAGGTTGATCTTGGAGACCTTGGATCGCTCCTCTCCTCCGGCCTGGTGACGAAGGCGAGGAGCAACTGGATGGCGACATGGCGAGGGGAGGCGGAGAAGCACAAGGAGGCGCTGGAGCATCGGGAGAAGGAGATGAATGCTCTGATAGCTGTGCTGGAGCAGACGACGATGCAGGTGGCCGCGCTAGAGGAGGAGAAGGAGAGGGAGAGGGAGTTGAGAGTGAAAGCGGAGCACGAGAAGGAGAGCAGCGAGATCAGAGTGAGGGAGGCGGAGCAGCACAGCAGGTTGCTGGCGCGAGAGAAGGGGGAACTGCAGGAGGAGGTCAAGAGGCTGCAAGCTGCTGTCCGGGCATGTCAGGCGAGGATGTACCAGCACTCGCTGTCTCTCGCACAGAACGCTCTTCCTCTTCCTCCTGGGGGGTCGCGCGAGCTCAAGGCGGCTGAGCTCCCTCACCCCAGCTCCCTCTCCGACGCCCTCCCTCCACTCTCCCATCGATCGCTGGAGGGGAGCAAGGAGGAGGAGGCTGCCGGCAGCAAGGGCATCGAGGGCGATCCTTCTTCCTCCTTCTCTCCTCCCCCACCGGCGGCTGCTTCACACAACCAGCAGCTCGTGAGGCAGGAGGAGGAGCTGCTGAAGCTGCGGGCCAAAGTCCTCGAGCAGAGGACGTGGGGCCTCAAGGCATGGCAGGAGATCCAGCGGCTGAACGGGATGAAGCTGAATCTGGAGCAGGAGGTGGAGTTCTTCAAGGAGAGGATAGTGGAGGACGAGAGGAGGAAAGAGAACGCCGCGACCTCTGAGCTGCTCCGGGAGTGCCTGTGGCTGGCGGTGAAGGAGAACAAGGCTCTGCTACTTTCTGACTTCGTCAACCTGCCCAGCAGCGATAGAGAGGAGTACATGAGCAGGGTAACGGCCGTCCTGCAGGCAGCGTCCCTCTCTTCGGGGAAAGACGATTCTCTCCCTCCGAACCTTGCCTCCGCCTCCGTCAACGACACATGCATCGGGCTGATGCAGCTGCTGAAGAAGGAGAAGGCGAAGCTCAGGGAGGCCAGGATGAGGAACAAGGAGCTGGAGGAGGAGGTAGGGCGCCTGCAGGACGAGACTAGAAAGCTGCAGGAGATCGCGGATATGAGAGGATACGTGGCAGTGCAGGTTCCTTCAAACTCGCACCCTCCTCCTCCCCTCCCACCCTCCTCTCCTCTCCTCTCCTCTCCTCTCCTCTCCTCTCCTCTCCTCTCCCCTCCTCTCCTCTCCCCTCCCCTCCCCTCCTCTCCTCTCCTCTCCTCTCCTCTCCTCTCCTCTCCTCTCCTCTCCTCTCCTCTCCTACCCTACCCTACCCTACCCTCTCCTCCCCTCCCCTCCCCTCCCCTCCCCTCTTCTCTTCTCTTCTCTCCTCTCCTCTCTCTGTCTTCTCCTCATTGTTCAACTGTTCTCATGATATGCGGCAGGCAAAGGAGCAGCTGAGGAGCGTCCTGGGGGTAGACGAGAGCTTCGGCTACATGCAGGGAGGACGCGAGAGGACACCAACGGAAGACATCGCGGCGATGTCAGTGAAGATGAGAGAGCTGCTGCATGTAAGAGACAACAAGACAAGTTTCATTCATATGTCCATGACAACAAATAGCACAAAGAGCGCTCTGTGCGCGCGTGTTGCTAACTTGCACCGCAGAGAGCAAAGGAGAAAGATTCCATCATTGCCTTGTTGAAGAGAAAACTAGCAGAGGAGGTGAATTTGTTGGTTGAATTTCTTTGCTGATCTCTGACCTCGACTGGAGCAGACACGGAGGAAACAGTTGTCAAGAGAGGAGGAGGAGGAGGAGGAGGAGGAGGAGGAATTTTCGTCCTCAGATTCGGAAAATGATCAGGGGGTGGTCGGTCTCTTTTTCAATGAGGATGACGATGGTGAGGACAGGGATGTAGAGATGGGGGAGGAGGAGGAGGAAGGGAAGGACGAGGGCGAGGACGAGGAAGAAGAGGAAGAGTTTTCTAACGCCATGGCAGGAAACATCGTTGTTAAGAGCATCGCAGTGGGCAGTCCAGCACATGTAAATGGCTCGATCGAAGTCAGAGACATCCTGTCAGCAATCGACGATGAAGATATGACGGGGAAGGTAAAGAAAGGAGAGCGAGGAGGAGGAGAAACATGAGGGAATATAGAGGGGGGGGAGAGGAGAATTTTGTTATGAGTGGTGAGGGAGGAAGGGGAAGTTGGGGGAGAGGGGAAGGAGGAGGATGAGGAGGAGGAGAAGCAATTTCATCCTCTCTCACAGCCTCCCATATCTTTTCTCGACTGACGAGTTTGGTTTGGTTTTAAAGTCCATCATGGAGGTCAAAGAAAAAATCAAAGGTTTTGTACATCCTCCACCTCCTTTCTTACATCCTTGCTCCTCTCTCCCCTCCTCTCCTCCTCCCTGTCCTCCTCCTCTCCCTCTCTTGCTCCCCCTCATCCTCCTTCTCCTCCTTCTCCTCCTTCTCCTTCTCCTTCCGTTCTTCATTCTTTTCTCACTTCCTGTCGTCAAGGTGTTCCTGGGACCTCCGTCAGGTTGAGTTTCGTCCGCCTTATTTCTTCTCCTCCTACTATGGCTCCTCCAAGATGGCCTCGAGGAAGCAAACTCTACCGGTACAACTTCTCCTCTCCCTCCTCTTCCTCCTCCTCTTCCTCCTCCTCTTCCTCCTC
>NW_005434514.1:104922-106236 GCF_000315625.1 Guillardia theta CCMP2712
GGAGTCCACCTCCTCCTCTCCTCCTCCTCTCCTCCTCCTCTCCTCCTCCTCTCCTCTTCTCCTCCTCCTCCTCTTCTCTTCTCCTTCTCCTCCTCCGCCTTCTTTCCCTGCCGCCTCTTCCGCCGTCTTCTTCCCCAGCCTGACGAAGCGGGACTTGAGCAGGGATGACGTACTGGGGGCTTGCTTGACCTTCGAGGTCGTCTTGAGGAGAGAGGACGCAAGGCTTCGCTCCTCCGATCGGATCTCTTGCTCCATCAGTGATGTCTCCTTCGGATGGCCCGACCCTCACC
Organism: Guillardia theta CCMP2712; assembly: GCF_000315625.1. Lineage (NCBI taxonomy): Eukaryota > Cryptophyceae > Pyrenomonadales > Geminigeraceae > Guillardia > Guillardia theta. The sequence goes on from NW_005434514.1 coordinate 105,213, forward strand.
AGCAGCAGCTAAGCCTGGTGGGAGCAGCTGATATCCCCTCCCCTCCTCTCCTCTCCTCTCCTCTCCTCTCCTCTCCTCTCCTCTCCTCTCCTCTCCTCTCCTCTCCTCTCCTCTCCTCTCCTCTCCTCTCCTCTCCTCTCCTCTCCTCTCCTCTCCTCTCCTCTCCTCTCCTCTCCTCTCCTCTCCTCTCCTCTCCTCTCCTCTCCTCTCCTCTCTCCTCTCCTCGCCTCTCCTCTCCTCTCCTCTCTCCTCGCCTCGCCTCTCCTTTTTTTCCTCCCTCCTCTTACTGTTCTGCAGGAATCTGTTTTAATGCACAAGTAGCAAAATGCCATACATGTTTTCATGCCCATCGATCAAGTAGAATCGATTAGAATTAGCGCAAGTTCAAATGTTTTAATGTGAAGATCGTGTTTCTTCTCTTCTCCTCATTGTCTTCTTATCTTCTTACCATCTCATTCTCATCTTCTTGACATCTTTACATCTAATCTGCTCGACATCTTGACATCTTTTGTCCTGATTTCTTCTGTTTCTCCCCCTCATGACGCTTTGCATATTTTGAGACTTTCCGCAGCCGCATCCAGGTTGAGCTTGCCTGCGGAAATAGTCAGGAAGGGAGTAGGACAAGGAACAGACGAGGAGCAGGAGAAGTAGGAGAAGTAGGAGGATGAGAAGGACCACCACCACCAGCAGGGAAGGTGATGTTGTTTACCATTCTTGATGGCTTTCTTAACATCTCCTACTTTCTGTTTGACATCAGGAACAATTCCAACCTGCCGAATGTCAGCAAAACCTCCTCATCTTTGCTCCTCCTCCTCATCATCATCATCATCATGATTATCATCATTACCATCATCATCATTACCATCATCATCATCATCATCATCATCATCATCATCATCATCATCATCATCAGCAGCATCATCAGCATCATCATCATCATCATCATCACCACCACCACCACCACCACCACCACAATCATCGTCATCATCATCATCATTACCATCACCATCATTACCATCACCAT
>NW_005434514.1:107332-125370 GCF_000315625.1 Guillardia theta CCMP2712
CTCCTCCCCCCTTTTTTAGCCGCAAGAACATGTAACAACACCCCCCCCCCCCCCCCCCCCGGCTCCTCCCTCCCCCCCCCCCCCCCCCCCCCCTCCTCCTCCTCCTCCTCCTCCTCCTCCTCCTCCTCGATCTCTTGCTCCACCCACTCGCTCCTTTCCTATACCTTCTTCCCGTCTTGGCTCTCAAAGATGGTAGAAGAAACCTGCCAGAACGGTGGGTCAGTGAAGATCATGCAAGGAAAAGCGACTAAGAAGGAGAGGACGGAGGAGGAAAAGGAGGAGAGAGAGGAGGAGAGAGGAGGGAGGGCGGGGGGGTTGAAGGAAGGGATGTAGGAGGGAGGGATTGGGGTGGTATAACAAAATCTTCTTATTTCTCTGTACCGGGTTCTCAACCGAAATTTTTCTCTCAAGCTCGAAAGAGACTATCTTTTGGCCTGTATGAAAAGAGTCAGGAGGATGACGCAATTTGAGTGAGAGAGTGGAGGGAGCGATGAACAAGAAGAACGGCAGTGATGGGCGAAGTCATTGCTGTAGGATGACGAGGACGAGGACGAGGACGAGGACGAGGACGAGGACGAGGACGAGGACGACAAAGAAGAGGAGTAGAATGAGGATGAGGATGACGAGGAGGACGTGGATAGGCCGAGGACGAGAGAACAGACGGAGAAATTTTACGGAAGGAGCATGTGGACATGAGATGAGAGGAGGAGCAGAGATTCGATTGAAGTTTCACCTTCATTTGTCTTCCTTTCGACCTCGATGGAAACCTGTAACATCGTCAACCTCTTCTACTCCTCTTGCAACACTGCTTTCCTCCCCCTCGTCCTCCTGCTCATTCATGTTCCTCCTCCACCACCCCAAACACCCCCACCACTTCCTTCTCCTCCTCCTTCTCGCTCCTACCTCCTCCTGCCTCCTCCTTTTCCACTTTCCCTCCTCACCTTGCTCCCCTTCACTCCTTGCAGCATTTCAGTGGCGTCGAACGGCGTCAGCCCCTTCATGGCGACCCCGTCGATGCTCACGAGTCGATCGCCTTTCTGCACTCCTGCGGATGCCATGAGCGGAAACGAGAGACATTCGCTTCTTGTGATCTATCTCTCTTCCCCTCCCCCCCTTCCCGTATCACCTCACCTCCTCTCATTCTTCTCCCCTTCCCTCCTCCTCCTCCTCCTCCTCCTCCTCCTCCTTCTCCTCGTTCCATCCTCCTTCTCATCCTTCCCCTCTCCTTCCTCCGCTGCCCCGTCTCCTCCCTCTCTCATCTTCACCTGCATCAGCAGCTGTAGATCCAGCAAGCGGAGGATACCCGATCAGCAGCCCCTGCTCATCCTGATTGACCGCGAGGCCAACCCCTGTAGCATCGTACTTGGTAAGCTTGACGAACTCGGAGGGAGGGAGGAAGCGAGTGTAGCGATCGCCCAGCTTCTTCAACACCTTCTTGATCTCCTTGTACGTCTCCTTCCTGTTCTCGAGCTTCTTTTCTTCCAGCTCCTTCTTCAACCCCTCCCATGACACGCTGTTGTACTCATGCAGCTCGCTGCTCCGCGCGACGCCTTCCTTGTTGGAGAGGTCGATGAAGTGACGGTCGACCACGTCCATCGCCTCAAACAGCAGCGCATGCTCTGCATCTTTCATGTCCTTGCTCTCCTCTGCTGGAGCGACTGCTGGGTTGAACAGGTACATAGAGAAGGCCAGCAAGAGCATCAGGGGAGCCCTCTGCAGGAAGCGCATGGCATCTACGGGTGCCTGCTGCTTGCAAGTGATCAGACATCTCCTCGTTGTCTTGTTGCCTCCTCGAGTCTTCATCGTCCGGCTACAACGACTGGTCCTGCATTGAGCCGAAACTTGCCCGAACTTGAGGGGTAGGGAGACAAAGCAGGACAAGGGATCAGAGGGGAACGCTGCTGCTCTCGATGATGCTGAACAGGATGGAGACAATGATCGAGGTGAAGCTGACGATGAAGAGCATGGCGACAGCGCCATTCTCGTTTCTCTCCATCGCCCCATGGCGGTTGGTTGCCCTGCGGATCCTGCCATGATTTTCGGCCCCCCACAAAAAAGGCAAGAAAGAAAAATTACGAAGAAAAAACGGTTTTACACAGCCAATAGTGAAGGCCTCACTCAGGCTCGCCGGGCCCACCTCAGTCACCGTCACGGTCGCCGGGCCCCGACTGTGAGTTCGGGGCGACCGGCGCCGAGCCGGGCCAGCCGCCGCGGCGGATGCCGCGGCGGACACCGGGCCACCGTGATCGTGCGGAAGGCCCTGGGGTTCGCCTGCCCGCACAGCGGCACGGCCATTTAAACTCCAGCTCCCGTACGGTACTCGGATGATCATCTCGTGGTCGCTCGGACTCAGTCGGAGCGTCCGATCCTCGCCAGGCCGCCCGGCACTGCGAGCGTAACTTCGGAGACCGGCATGACGCAGGCTACCGTACCGTGTTTGCCACGGACTGGCCTGATGGAACAAAAACTCTCCTGTAAACCAAGACGACTTACGTGTTTTGCGAGGCGGCATGTAGCGTGTGACAGTGTGGGACGAAGAGGGGGCTTTTCCTAGCCGTCTCAGCTTGCTAAGGTCCTCTCATGTCTGGATGCTTGGGTTTCACATCCTAGCATACAGTCTATCACTCATGTGCTCCTCAATTCTGGTTTTGTGTGCATTAAACTCGGTCTTGAGCAAAAACTGTCTTGTTACAACTAAGGTCGATGTCACGTGATATCTGCGTGACTTTGGACTAGTACAAGTCTAACAAACTTGTATTCCGTCATGGCCCGGCCGGGCTGGCCAGGCACCGCCGTTCACCCTCGGTCGACCAACACTACTTGAATGACCAGCACTATTCGGATGACCCAGCCCGGCTGCCAGTACAGGCCGGGCCGGACCCGGGCCCCGACCGTCAGTACTGTACCGACGGTGACTCGTGACCGTGACTCCAGTCCGAGGCCGGGCGGGGATGAGGGGGCCCGGGGAAAGGGAGTTAACCCCGCAGCTAGACGGACCCCCTCAGCCTCCCAGAGATTACAGGCAATACCCCTGGTGGGTACTTCGTATGGGTGGGGTACAATCAGAGGGCAAAGGAGGGGTGGGGAAGGACGGCCTTTGGTGTGAGCTGCCTTGATGGCAACCAGTAGCGCGATGGTTGTGTTGGTGCGTCCCCTCCTCCCCTCGCCGCTCCTCGCTAGTCCCTCCCTCTCCTGAGCTCTGCCGCCTGCTGACCCCCAGCCGCCGCTCTTGCCTGCGCGATGGGCACAAGGTCTCGGTAGAGGTGGTGTATCAGCTCTCGCGCGCGCAATCCGGGTGAGTCTGTACAAGCGTCAGAGGGAGGAAGGAGATGAAGAGCGAGGGCTAGCTTCTCTTGGTCGCAGGAGAGATGAAGCTCTCTGTCATCTTGCTGCATGCCGTGATCGGCTCGCTTCTTCCGTTGCATGCGTCCTCGCAGTGTGAGCGGCTGCTGGAGCAAGGCTTCGGCGGGGGAAGCTTCATCCATGGGAGCATATCATGGCGGCGGGTGTCGATGTACACGGTGGAGTTTGAGGTGATGAGCACGTGGCGGCGGAAGTTCGCGTGGCCTTGCAACCAGCAAGGCTTCAGCGGGAGGGACGGTTGGCCAGCGCCAGGGGACCGAGTGCTGACAGCAGGGCTGGGGTACAAGGAGGATCAGAGTCAAGGGGAGACGGTGGGGATCAGCTTCGAGACAGGAGACGGGGCGAGGTATCCTTTCTGGATGAGGGTGGACTCAATCTCAGTAGAGGAAGACTGGATGATGGGCACGTTTCGAATGAATCATACCTACCAAAGGGGCTATGAATCATGCTCAAGTAACCAGTCAACTTCACCTTACATTTGCAATCCATGGACAGCGAGGCTGGCAGGGTGCTGCCGGTACAACTACTCCGGAAGCTTCGCGATAGAGTCGCAGGTCGACCTCTCGAGCTTCAACGCCTCGTTTCGGATCGTGACCATGCCCGTCGTGTTTGCTCCGGTCGAGGCGAGCACGCGAGCGTCTACGATATGCTTCATACCTCGGTCGGGGATGGTGTCGAGGAGCGGGGGGACCGTGGGCTATCCCCTGGACGACTACGTGTATCAGAACGCGTCCTGGTCGCTGGTGGGATCGTACGCGGGTCAGGTCGGCTTGCTGTACAACAGGTCGGCCATGGGGGAGTACTGCGTGGGACTGGAGGTGCAGCCAGGTACCGGGATGGCAGTGACGGTGATGCTGAGCGTGGGGAACCTCAACTCGACATGCGAGCTTCAGGTCAGGGCGGCGAGCGCGAGCAGCCGCTTGCCGTCCAACACGACGCTGAGGTGTTGGAGCGAGGAGTGCGCGTCGCACATGGAGGTGTTTTTCGGGTACGACTTTCCCCGGCTGTACCCCGGGGAGATCGCGAGGGCGATGGCGGACATGTATGCAGAGAACAAGGACGGGAAGCCTCTGGAGGTGCGGTACAGGTTTGCCAGCAAGGAGCTGGCGAGCGCGGTGGTGTCGTCGGACAGCAGGGCGGTGGAGAGCGTTTACAGCTGGAACCTGTCAGAGGCTGGGCTGCACTCGAGCTTCACGCTGAACCACTTCAGCACGCCTGAGGACACGTACGTGACGGACATACACGTGCTCTACTCGCAAGCAGTCGACCAGGCCCAGCTGCCTCTGTACGGCAGCTTGTCGTCTGCATCACCGACGCCGGGAGAGTACACTGTGAACGTGACGTCGGTGTTCACGACGTTCCCGGCGAACGTGCTGGTGCTCTCACCCGACCCGAGCAGTCAGAGCTCTCATGGCTGGTCCTTCATGTACTACAAGACGCTACTCCGCCTGACCAAGCTGAGCATGTCGACGGACGCGTACGAGCTACGAGCTATCACAGACATACGACTGGTGAACAGCAGCAAGGAGGCAGAGCCTTTGCTGCGAGAGGGCTACGTGATGCTGGGGGAGAACCTGCTGGGGCCGGGGTCAGTCGGAGAGATCTACTTGCTGTACAAGCGGGGCACGGACCCGCCAATCATCGATGTCTCGATCAGCAACATCAGCGGATACAGCGCGGTAGGAGAGGGGAAGGGGGAGAGGAGGAGATCGAGAGGGGAGGGGAGGGGGAGGGGCACCAGAGTACATGTATGCGAGAAGAGGGATTGGGAGGCTGGAGTTGGGGCGGGGAGTAACGCAGGATGTTGGCTGCAGGTAGAAGCTTCCTCCTATTTACCAGCAGTGGGAGCAAATTCAACGGAAACGGAATATAGAGTAGTGCTGTACTACCTGAAGAAGCCGCTGAGCTCTCTGTCGATGAGCTTCTTGTGGACGCCTTGCGAGGCTGACGTGGGAGTCTACGTGATCTGCGCTCAGCTGGTAGACTCGTTGAGCGGTAAGACGTGCGGGCGGTAGGAGGGAGGAGGCTGACATGTGGTCGTGTGTGCTGGCACGTCAGGTGGAGGCGGCAGGACCCAGTGCACGTCGGTGACGGTCGGTCGAGCTCCTGCGCCGTACACGGAGGCGCTGCCGGTACAGGTAGCGACGATGGGAGAGGAGGTAGGAGGAGAGGGCGGGGGCGGGGGCATGGGAGCTGAGGAGATGGTGAGCAGCAACGGATCGTCTTCACGGTGGCGCGGCAGGACCAAGGCTTTGCCGAGTACTACAGGCTGCCGTCGATCCGTCTCTCGCGCATCCTGTAAGCTCAGAGGCTGGCGGGCTAGAGCTGGGGGCAGGGAGTGACGGGGCGGACGGCAGGGGGAACGTGCCGTCGCGTGTGGGGAACCTGACCACCTTTGAGCCGCTGCATCCTGTGGTGGAGATGCGGGTCAACGGGGCGACGACGATGACGCTGAGCAACGTGAGCGTCTTCGAGAACAAGACGCGGCTGGACGGGTCGAGGTACTCCTTCCAGGGGCTCTACAACGGGAGCATCGTGTGGACCCCGAGCCACCAGCTCAGCGGGTGGCAGGGAGCGATGTGCCTGACGACGTGCGTGTACCCGTTGACCTGTCGGGGGTGGAGCCGGGAGAGGAGGGCGGAGTGCTCGGAGTACTGCATCCCAGTGAGGGTGGAGCGGTGCAAGTGGTACGTGTCGCGGGCACAGACGTACACGGAGATAGCGGGGCTGTTCTCGACGAGCTCGCTGCTGGTACGAGACGAGAGGGGGGAAGAGGGAGGAGCTGACAGGGATGGGCAGCTCTGGTACATGAACCCAGTAAGGCAGTCCAGTCTGCATTACGACAACTTTCAAAGCTTAACGCCAGGTTACAATTTTATGATCTACCCTGGAGAGGTAGGAGGAGGAGACGGGGGGAAGGAGGAGGGGACTGAGACAGGCTGCGCAGACGATCAATGTTGGTCGGAAGTATCTGTCAGAGTATGAGAATGTACAAGTGTGAAAGATGTTTCAATGTTCGACTGAAAGTCTCTCAGATTTTTGATGTCGCACAATACTTTGGTATGAGCACCTCGGACATCTTGAGGATGAACGTCGACCTCAACTCCAGCGTTCTCAACAGCGACAAACAATTAAATCAGGTACAGGAGTAGGCAGGTATGTTGCGATATGATCTTACGTGCTGGAACAGGATCTTTGTATAGTACCAAACGTGTGCGTGATGTTGTAATGTGCGAGCAGAAGGATCAGCGCTGACGGTCTCATGACCTTGCAGTTGGGAATCTTTTCTATGTACAGAGAAATGAAGAAAACCCTCGATCAGTGCAACTTTGTGTATATCGCACTTGGTTTCCCTCTTGAACAATCCTAGCATCTCCATGTAAGATCGCACGCTCTGATTGTGGAAAGAATTTGGCGAGATGGTTGAATCTAGTGTAGAAACAGAAAATAAATGTAACAAGACACAGACACGAGTGTTTCAGCTAATCATTTACAAGAGCTCATTTCCTCATTCCAGCCCATGTCAAATCGTCGATCTAAACAACTTGTACGGGGAACATCATTTGAAAATGCATATGTTTGGTACTATACAAAGATCCTGTTCCAGCACGTAAGATCATATCGCAACATACCTGCCTACTCCTGTACCTGATTTAATTGTTTGTCGCTGTTGAGAACGCTGGAGTTGAGGTCGACGTTCATCCTCAAGATGTCCGAGGTGCCGATGCTGAACAGAGCAGCTACATGGGAAACCTGAGGTGATAGGTAAGACACAAGACAACGACCTCAAGTCGCTCATACATTCTTTCCAGTCGAATGAAACAACCTTCCAACATTGATCGTCTGCACAGCCTGTCTCAGTCCCCTCCTCCTCCCTCCCGTCCCCTCCTCCTCCCTCCCGTCTCCTCCTCCTCCTACCTCTCCAGGGTAGAACATAAAATTGTAACCTGGCGTTAAGCTTTGAAAGTTGTCGTAATGCAGACTGGACTGCCTTACTGGGTTCATGTACCAGAGCTGCCCATCCCTGTCAGCTCCTCCCTCTTCCCCCCTCTCGTCTCGTACCAGCAGCGAGCTCGTCGAGAACAGCCCCGCTATCTCCGTGTACGTCTGTGCCCGCGACACGTACCACTTGCACCGCTCCACCCTCACTGGGATGCAGTACTCCGAGCACTCCGCCCTCCTCTCCCGGCTCCACCCCCGACAGGTCAACGGGTACACGCACGTCGTCAGGCACATCGCTCCCTGCCACCCGCTGAGCTGGTGGCTCGGGGTCCACACGATGCTCCCGTTGTAGAGCCCCTGGAAGGAGTACCTCGACCCGTCCAGCCGCGTCTTGTTCTCGAAGACGCTCACGTTGCTCAGCGTCATCGTCGTCGCCCCGTTGACCCGCATCTCCACCACAGGATGCAGCGGCTCAAAGGTGGTCAGGTTCCCCACACGCGACGGCACGTTCCCCCTGCCGTCCGCCCCGTCACTCCCTGCCCCCAGCTCTAGCCCGCCAGCCTCTGAGCTTACAGGATGCGCGAGAGACGGATCGACGGCAGCCTGTAGTACTCGGCAAAGCCTTGGTCCTGCCGCGCCACCGTGAAGACGATCCGTTGCTGCTCACCATCTCCTCAGCTCCCATGCCCCCGCCCCCGCCCTCTCCTCCTACCTCCTCTCCCATCGTCGCTACCTGTACCGGCAGCGCCTCCGTGTACGGCGCAGGAGCTCGACCGACCGTCACCGACGTGCACTGGGTCCTGCCGCCTCCACCTGACGTGCCAGCACACACGACCACATGTCAGCCTCCTCCCTCCTACCGCCCGCACGTCTTACCGCTCAACGAGTCTACCAGCTGAGCGCAGATCACGTAGACTCCCACGTCAGCCTCGCAAGGCGTCCACAAGAAGCTCATCGACAGAGAGCTCAGCGGCTTCTTCAGGTAGTACAGCACTACTCTATATTCCGTTTGCGTATTTGCTCCCACTGCTGGTAAATAGGAGGAAGCTTCTACCTGCGGCCAACATCCTGCGTCACTCCCCGCCCCGCTTCTGTGCCCCTCTCCTCCTCTCCCTTGGGCCCCCCGTCCCTCCCAATCCCTCTTCTCGCATACATGTACTCTGGTGCCCCTCTTCCTCCCCTCCTCTCCCCTCCTCTCCCCTCCTCTCCCCCTTCCCCTCTCCTACCGCGCTGTATCCGCTGATGTTGCTGATCGAGACATTGATGATTGGCGGGTCCGTGCCCCGCTTGTACAGCAAGTAGATCTCTCCGACTGACCCCGGCCCCAGCAGGTTCTCCCCCAGCATCACGTAGCCCTCTCGCAGCAAAGGCTCTGCCTCCTTGCTGCTGTTCACCAGTCGTATGTCTGTGATAGCTCGCAGCTCGTACGCGTCCGTCGACATGCTCAGCTTGGTCAGGCGGAGTAGCGTCTTGGAGTACATGAAGGACCAGCCATGAGAGCTCTGACTGCTCGGGTCGGGTGAGAGCACCAGCACGTTCGCCGGGAACGTCGTGAACACCGACGTCACGTTCACAGTGTACTCTCCCGGCGTCGGTGATGCAGACGACAAGCTGCCGTACAGAGGCAGCTGGGCCTGGTCGACTGCTTGCGAGTAGAGCACGTGTATGTCCGTCACGTACGTGTCCTCAGGCGTGCTGAAGTGGTTCAGCGTGAAGCTCGAGTGCAGCCCAGCCTCTGACAGGTTCCAGCTGTAAAAGCTCTCTACCGCCCTGCTGTCCGACGACACCACCGCGCTCGCCAGCTCCTTGCTGGCAAACCTGTACCGCACCTCCAGAGGCCTCCCGTCCTTGTTCTCTGCATACATGTCCGCCATCGCCCTCGCGATCTCCCCGGGGTACAGCCGGGGAAAGTCGTACCCGAAAAACACCTCCATGTGCGACGCGCACTCCTCGCTCCAACACCTCAGCGTCGTGTTGGACGGCAAGCGGCTGCTCGCGCTCGCCGCCCTGACCTGAAGCTCGCATGTCGAGTTGAGGTTCCCCACGCTCAGCATCACCGTCACTGCCATCCCGGTACCTGGCTGCACCTCCAGTCCCACGCAGTACTCCCCCATCGCCGACCTGTTGTACAGCAAGCCGACCTGACCTGCGTACGATCCCACCAGCGACCAGGACGCGTTCTGATACACGTAGTCGTCCAGCGGATAGCCCACGGTCCCCCCGCTCCTCGACACCATCCCCGACCGAGGTATGAAGCATATCGTAGACGCTCGCGTGCTCGCCTCGACCGGAGCAAACACGACGGGCATGGTCACGATCCGAAACGAGGCGTTGAAGCTGGAGAGGTCGACCTGCGACTCTATCGCGAAGCTTCCGGAGTAGTTGTACCGGCAGCACCCTGCCAGCCTCGCTGTCCATGGATTGCAAATGTAAGGTGAAGTTGACTGGTTACTTGAGCATGATTCATAGCCCCTTTGGTAGGTATGATTCATTCGAAACGTGCCCATCATCCAGTCTTCCTCTACTGAGATTGAGTCCACCCTCATCCAGAAAGGATACCTCGCCCCGTCTCCTGTCTCGAAGCTGATCCCCACCGTCTCCCCTTGACTCTGATCCTCCTTGTACCCCAGCCCTGCTGTCAGCACTCGGTCCCCTGGCGCTGGCCAACCGTCCCTCCCGCTGAAGCCTTGCTGGTTGCAAGGCCACGCGAACTTCCGCCGCCACGTGCTTATCACCTCAAACTCCACCGTGTTCATCGACACCCGCCGCCATGATATGCTCCCATGGATGAAGCTTCCCCCGCCGAAGCCTTGCTCCAGCAGCCGCTCACACTGCGAGGACGCATGCAACGGAAGAAGCGAGCCGATCACGGCATGCAGCAAGATGACAGAGAGCTTCATCTCTCCTGCGACCAAGAGAAGCTAGCCCTCGCTCTTCATCTCCTTCCTCCCTCTGACGCTTGTACAGACTCACCCGGATCGCGCGCGCGAGAGCTGATACACCACCTCTACCGAGACCTTGTGCACATCGCACAGGCAAGAGCGGCGGCTGGGGGTCAGCAGGCGGCAGAGCTCAGGAGAGGGAGGGACTAGCGAGGAGCGGCGAGGGGAGGAGGGGACGCACCAACACAACCATCGCGCTACTGGTTGCCATCAAGGCAGCTCACACCAAAGGCCGTCCTTCCCCACCCCTCCTTTGCCCTCTGATTGTACCCCACCAATACCAAGTACCCACCAGGGGTATTGCCTTTAATCTCTGGGAGGCTGAGGGGGTCCGTCTAGCTGCGGGGTTAACTCCCTTTCCCCGGGCCCCCTCATCCACCAATTTCTTTGGGTTCCGACATGGGCCGGTAGCTACGAGAACTGGTGGCTCGAGGAGGAGGGCGAGAAGGAGGAGGAGAAGGCAGACGATGAGGAGGGGAGGAGGAAGAGGAGGAGAAGGCAGGCGATGAGGAAGTGAGGAGGAAGAGAAGGAGCATGGAAGGCGATAAAGAAGAGGAGGACGAGGTCGTCGCCCCAGCATGCTACATCGAAGGATGAGCGCGATGCTATCCAGACTCGACCAAACGATCTGACGAGGACTCAAGATTCGAGGAAGATCATCTAAGGTATGACAGTTGATATGCAAGTTCGCAGCTGTACCAAGATCCTGTTCATGATCCTTTGTTTCATCACATGAACAGACATGCAGGAAGAATCGGAGCTTTCGGGATTCGTAGCACGTAAAAGAGCTTTCATTTGAGATGCCATCCTCTCAGTTTCAAGAGATTTTGAGGTAAAGAGTGTAAAACGATCTCGAATCTCCTCTCATCGTCTGAGAACTGCAGGAGCGAGCAGTCAGATCGGAATGAGTTTCATCGGAGAATGGGAATTGAGGCCCCAGTAATGGATGTTTCCTTCACAACCAGCTTGACAAGTGAATCAGGCGAACAAGGAGAAAGATGACATCCGATGTCATCGAACGCCAGCTGACGTGATGACTTTGGAGAAGCAACTACAGCACAAGACTGCCATAGTCAAGAGACACCAGGAGGTTGTCTGATATCGGACTGACCTCTCTTCTTGTTGACCGCTTCCAAGATGGATGAAATCCTCAAGACTGCTGGTGTGAGGGCGACAGATAGGGTTTACATTGAATCGCTGCTGTCAGTTTCCTCGAGTATGAACAAACACTCTCGAGTTGCTGCTGCTGATTGCTCGCTTCCCAGGATATCTGGATGTCACTCTTCAAGACTCGCTAGAGGTCTCTCTGCGCGATCTTGACAGGAGAGACGTGGGTAAGTTTGAGAGAAAAGCATGTCATATCAAGTGATTCTTTCAAGGACATGTCAGTGTTTCTAAAGTCTACATGGCATATGATGAAGCGAAGTCAAAGCCATCGAAGAGTGAACATTGTTCTCCATAATCTTGTTGAATTTGATGTCTGACTGCGCAGAAATTCCTGAGAGTGGAGAGAAAATTCTGTTGAAGGTATTCAAGCAGAACGCCAGCGAGTTGCAACCAGCGGAGATCGTGGACACATACCTGGACAACGACAGGAGGGTCAAGTTCATGCTCCGATTGGCTGACTCGTCGTTGAGCGAAAACTTCAGGTCGAGGATCTTCACTGAGAGGTATGAAAGGCTTGAGGTTCTTTCTTAGTGTCGCCTGCTGAAGCTGGGGTTGGAAGCGAGATTGCAGATCCACACCATGGGCTGATGCAAGAAGACGTCATTCCTCAGAGCAAAGATTTGGCATCAATGATATCAGACATCTTGCAAACACGTAAGGTTGCTCCCAACATGCAACAAGTGTGTAGTAAGTTCATCTTGAGTCAACCCTTCAAAGTCAGCAGCTGGGTGCATGGGTTTGAGGACGATGTGTTCGAGACCATCTTGATTCCTCTCAGCAAGTTTGAAATCGACGCCCTGCTCAAGGCAGACCAGCAAAAGTTGGAGGAGACGCTGGTGGCTCGTATAGAGGGTGAGATTCTGCGGTTCATAGAGACCTTCGGAGACAGTGATGACGTCACGTCCAAGTTCGAGTCGAATGTTGCAGAGAGTGAAGAGCCCAAGTCGTTGATCTCTCGATCCATCAGCAGCAGAAGGAGCAGGTCGACCTCCCACAACGATGACTTGCTCTCGATGTCTTCTGCTGCTGTCACTCTCAACTCGAGAAAGAACGCTCTCAATATGAACAAGAAGAGGAATACAGGCTTCAAGATTCGTGTCGACACCAATGACTCGAAGCGATTTGAAATCTTCGAGATGGATTTCAACTTTGACTATCAGTACACTGCTCCTTACTTTGTCTTGCGTGCAAATTGTGAAGCGTATCTCGGGCTGTCCAAGACAGAGCGATTTGTTGATCTGCTGCTCAACTCAAAGGTGGTGGGTAAGGATCGCAAAGATGCGCTCAGCGTTCTGAACCTACAGTTTCAAAAGACTTGTGACGTCTTCATTCAGCATTTGAGTGACGCAGAGACTTCTGGTCTGCATCAGCAACTGAACTCTCTTGACAAAGGTGATGCTCTGATTTTGATATCGGTGTTGTCTGCCTCTGATTGCAGCTTTGTATTGTAGAGTTCATGGATGTCAAAGCGATGTTCGTAGAGTTGATCGCTGCTGTCGAGAAAAACCCCAAACTTGGAGAAAATCAAAAGAAGACGCAAGGAAAGGAGCCCATGGAATTTGAACATGAATACTTCGCATGGCTGATTTCAAAGAAGTTTTCATACTTCCTTGATCGTGAAGTCAATCTCAGAACCCAGCAGATCTTTGATTCTGCACTCAACCATGCCATGACCCACCATATCGCGAAGTTGCATATCCAAACAATCATCCCCACGTTTGAATCATTGAGCTCTGCCGTCGAGGTTGTTCAGCGAGCGTTCCGCTCGTTTCTCTCGCGCAGAGCGATCAGGGAGTGTGAGGCGTACTGGAGCAGGATAACAGGAAGCATCCTCTTTGAAGGCCCGGTAGAGCCCTTGCAGAAGAACTTCATCGTGTCGGACGGACCAGAGGTCTGGAACTACTACCGCGACCACTCCATCTCCATCCAAGTGCCGGGAGGAGGAGGAGAGGTGGAAACAAGGATCATTCGGCGGTACACAGCCTCGAGGCAGGTACAAGTGCAGACTCCCTTCTCCTTCGTCCCTTGCAAGGGCCTCAGGTACGACATGAACCATCCCGATGATCCGCGAACGGTCGAGGCGATGCGACGGGACCTCTTCCTGACCGAAGACTTGAGTCACTCCGGCATGATCGGCAAGCAGGAGCTGCAGAGGATCTTGTTGCTGGTGGGGGTCCAGCAGGACCTCGAGGACTGCGAGGAGCTCGTGGAGAGGTATGGGAGTAAGAGCTCGGGCAAGGTGACGTTGCAGGAGTACCTCAAGCTCATGAATGACAAGACCAGCGCTGAGCACAAGGCAAGAAGTATGCTGCACATAAGCAAGTCAGAGGCTTCGTCCCTGTCGCACAGAGTCAGCATCGTCTCATCCTCCATGCCTCCCTCCTACGTCAGCGGGAGGCAGTTTGGCAGCGCAGACGACTATGAAAGTGAGGTCGAGGTAGCCGGAATGTGGGCCTTCTTCGGAGAGTACAGAGACTTTGCTGGTGAGGTGGTGCGGTCATGGCCAGACAATTCTCTTCCAGAGATCTTGAACGATGTCTCCGGCAAGGTGGTGGTGATCGACTTTGATCAGGACAACTTCTTAGAACAGGCTCAAAACGCTTCAGACTGCGGAGCTCGCGCGATTCTGTTTTCCCAGCACACCATCGCATCTGAGAAACACTTCTCGCAGGATTTCTTCTCGGATTCAAAGGCAAAAGCTCGCCAGTTTCCTCTGCCGGTAAGTCGGATGGAACTTGTTAGAGCTGCTGCAAGACAAAGACAGTGAGTTGGACATGTTCAGATCATCATGATACATCGGCAACATAAGCGAATGCTGCTCAACGGTTCGTTGGTGAGAGTTGAGATTGTCAACCCCGACAAGAAGAACATGTTTTCATGTTGGCCTTGCAAGGCATTGAGTAAGTTAAGTCTCTTCATGCCTGATGGTTCAATTGACACAAGTGCAGGTGTGAATGAAATTGAAGAGAACATCTCGAACAGCAGAGAAGAGATGGAGAATATCTTCATGAAAGCACTCAACAGCGTCATAGAAGAAGCTTCTGTCTTCGGTTCAACCATGCAGGATGTGGAAGTTTGGAACGATGATGAATTGAATGAGGCGATGAAAGCTATCCACTGGAACGTGAGCGTGCAAGAGAAGAACAAGGACGAAATTCGTCTTGGTCTGAAGTTCACCAACGCTATCCACCCGCAAACCAAGTTCGAGAAGCTTGTGGAGCTTCAGTTGAACGGCGCAAGCTTCCTACCAACGTTGCCTTCACCTCAGGACCAGTACTTCATCAAGCTCAGATGTCAAGAAGAGACAACTGAAACAGCAAAGATGGAGGGGAACGACAGTCCCTTTTGGGGGGAGAACTTTCAGTTTCGTCTCACAGATGATAAAGTGTTGAAAGAGACCTTGGTGGAGATCAAGGAAACTTTCGACAGGATTTGCGACAACGATTCGATCTCAGTGAACGACCTGCCGAAACTCTTCGGAGAGTTCAACACCTTGCTGCAGAACGAAGAGGCCACGATGATCCTCAAGAAGTACGACGCCAACAAGAACGGGACGCTTGAATGGAACGAGATCGTGAGACTGTACCAGGACTTCCAGCTTGCAAACTTCTACATCGAGCTGGAACTTTGCTTTCAGTCCGGCGAAGAAAGTTTCAAGATCGGACACAGCATCATCACCCTCCCCGAGAACCCGACGAAGAGATCCGAGATGGTCCCTGAATTTCTCAGCTCGCTGTTTGCTGACGTTGCAACAGATGGTCTACATCCAGAACGACGTCGGGAGGTTTCTCATGAACGAGGAGGACTGCATGTCCTTCGTACGCGTGGAGGTGCAGGTGCTGCAGTATTCCTCCATGCGGCAAGAAGCCTCGCCGGCCAGTAAAGCCGTTGCCCTGGTGACACGTCAGATCGCGAGTTTGTGGCTGTGACTTGCGCCCAGCTGTTGAGCAACGGAGCTGTGAAGGAGGAGCTGAAAGCAGCTCGAGCCATCGACTCTGACAAGTTCTCGACCTGTCTGGTCCTGCGCAAAGTTGTGCCTGACATCTCGGAGCACCCTCACCGCCTGTTCCGCTGCTTCGTCCACGACGAGGTAACGTGCGATTCTGACGGCGATGTGTTGACTTGCGGGCTGCAGACGGTGACTGCTATCTCCCAACTCAACTCTTCCGTCTTCTACTTCGAGCTGCAGAGCAGCAAGGTGCTGCAGGGCGTGAAGGCGTCAGTCTTGAAGTTCTTCCACGTGCGACAAGAGAACTCCCGAGCATGCGTGACCTCTGCTCTCTGAACGAAGTGAGCAGGAGGAGCTTCACATGAAGATGAAGGCCATGGCGTTCGACGATTTCCTCTTCGACGTCTTCGTCCCTCCTGATCAAGGGTAGCTATCACCCCAGCAGGTTCGAAGAGGATGATCCCATGGCAGGCGATGTATCCTGCTGGAAGTCTACCCGTTCAGTGACAGCACTGACGCTGCTCTGTACGACTGGAGCAGCGAAGATGATCGGAGGATAGTGCTGGGCGACAAGGTGCCTTGAGATGGCTCCCTTGAGCGAGGAGATGATCGAGCTTCAGGTGCCGAGGTCCCATCGCAGCACAAAAGACGCGCGGAGGACGAGCTTGCTGTTTCCCCCTTGCGATGTCCGTGTTGGTGAGGGAGGATGGAGGGAGGGGAAGGAGTTGGTTCACGTTGCTCCCTCCCTAGCCCGCAGCCCGAGGCGCCATGTTGTTTCAACCCTGCCCGAGAGACTTCAGAACTGCTTCAAGGTCGCTGAGAGGAGTCGAGAGGCGCTGGGATGCTGAAGTTTGGATGCAGCGAGTTCTAGAGGAGAAAAAGTTGTCACATCTGTTGGAAGAGGAAGAGAATCAGGAAGAGGAAGAGAAGTAATCAATGCTGAAGGATCAAATTCCACGGGTTCTGGTGACTCTCTGACACAGGACTGAAGTGCATGAGCGATCAGGAATGAGGTTGTTCAACATGACAAGCTCCATCCTCCAAAGAAAAGTAAAGAAGATGACCACTAGGAATCTCAAGTCTCCTCGAACAGGTTCGAAGTCTCTCTCCCCCCTCCTCCATCTGATCGCTGGAAAATCAGAAGGTCAAGTGAAGACGAGAGTATGTACAGTATCGTGAGCCCTCAACTCCCGTGAACTGACCCGGAATGGCGGGAGGAGGTTTGTTGTAGATGATTGTTCTATGTACAAGTTCAGTAAAGAAGACCTTGAGTCGCCTGAAGATCGTTGATCTCCTTAACATGATATCGAAACTGAAGCGTTAGGAACGCCCCGATGCCGTCGCTCCCTACCAGCCTCTTCTCCTCTCTCGCCTGCTTGTTCTTGGCAGCTCTTTCGGGAGCGTACAGAGGAAAGTTCTTGGTCAAGGAGCCGTTCAGCATCGTTACACCACATTCTCGAAGGATGTTGTTGAGGTTTTCGCATGTCAATCTTGACCTTCCGATCACTTCATGCTCGTTCGACATGTTGTAGGTGTACAACTCAAACGTCAGCTCCGCATCGGCGCTCGATCGCAGCAGGAACTTCTCGTCCCACACTGGCGAGAGGCTGAACTCAATGTCAGCTTCTTCCGGTCCATCGATCACGTTGCTTCACCTCTTCGCCGACACTTTAGAGGTGAAAACCGCCTAGAGGTTTGACATCGGTCAATTCTCAACGGACGTCAAGTCACTGACCTTGTTCTGCATCGTCGCCACCACAAAAGTGTCGGGAAGGGCTCCAGAGTCCAGCTTCTGCAGATGACCTACGACAAGGGTCTTAGGAACCTCCAGCTGGGCTCGAGCTGCACACCAGCTGAGGCGACGGTCACCTCCAGCCTCCTGCACTGCCCTGCGACTCCGAACAGCCCGTCCTGCCGGGGGAGCTAGTCAGCAAGCACGTAGCTGACGGGGAGCTGGGAACCTCCAGTCGGAACCGAAGATGGTTGGGCTCGAGATCAGCGATGTCGGAGTAGACAAGGTCCCTGGCGAAGTCGACGAGGAGGTCGAGGCAGTGCTCTACCTCGTCATGCGGCATGTCCTCGACCCCCGCCATGTACCTCGGCATCTGCATGTGCTGATGGGACTGCGTCAGAAGCTCCTGCTCTGAGAAAGCTTGCCTTGATATGAACGACTCTGCCGCTGCTGCTGCTGCTGCTGCTGCTGCTGCTGCTGCTGCTGCTGCTGCTGCTGCTGCTGCTGCTGCTGCTGCTGCTGCTGCTGCTGCTGCTGCTGCTGTCTCCCCCATCCTCCTCTTCCTCCTTGTCCTCCTCATTGTCTTGCTCTACCGCGCGTTCTTCCTCCTCCTCTCCCTCTCCCTCTTTCCTTCTTCCTCTTCCTCATCCCGTCATTGTCCTGTTCCTTGTCCTCGTCCTCCTGTTCTCACCTTGTTCTTCTTGATCATCTGCTCGATCCATCCGCCCAGCTGGGGCTTCCATGAGGGAGCTGAAAATTGCACGATGCGCCCGCAGAGGAGGGGGCTGCCGAGGTTTTCAACCTGGAGGAAGAAGATGCTCTTTGCTTGCTCGGAGAGTACTTGTCTTGCTGTGGATGAACAATGAGTTGAGGAAAGCGAGGACGGATGATATGATAGAGATGATGGAGGTGATGATGATGATGATGATGATGATGATGATGA
>NW_005434513.1:0-4253 GCF_000315625.1 Guillardia theta CCMP2712
AGAGCAGAGCAGAGCAGAGCAGAGCAGATGGGAGGTGAACGGAGACGGAAAAGGAGAGGTAAAGACCAGGGATATTTTCTTGGTTCTCAATCGCTCGTGTTGACTCAACTCAGCAAAGGCTTGTGCGAAGAATTGAGGGAGAGGCTGCGAAAATTATCAGAGGGGAAGAAGAATGGGGGGAGAAGGGTAGGAAGGAGGGAAAGCAGGAGCAGGAGCAGGAGCAGGAGCAGGAGCAGGAGCAGGAGCAGGAGCAGGAGCAGGAGCAGGAGCAGGAGGGGGAAGAGCAGGAGGAGGAGGAGGAGCAAGAGCAGGAGCAGGAGCAAGATCAAGAAAGCAGGAGGGAGAAGGTTTTTATGTCGCACATCAAAAAGTTCCCAGCATCGACCTGGTATTGTGTGATCAGAATCATATCACAATGATTTGTCTTGTTACCAAAGAAGTTGGAGAAACTATCACTCTGTGCTGAGATTTGCACCTTGGGCAAAGTCACGAGATTAGCACTTGTATGATCAGATGCATTTATCATCAGATGTAATGTGATCTATTCATAATTGGACACATGTATCAACACTGGCGTACATGATAACAAGCATACATCATATGATGCATGTTCCATCAGAACAAACTTCCTCTAACTGCTGCTGACCTGCTCTCGAAGTTTTTGCTCCTCCTCAAAGGCGGCTTTGGGAATCCAACATTTTGAAATGAGTTCACAGGCTGATCGCAAAGTTAGCATGTCGTTAAGAGTTGTCATATTGTAATCTACTCACTGATCACTTCTGACAAGTGCAACATCTTTCCAGATGGACTGCATACGAACAAGTGAGCACAGAAGAACAATGCAATATGAAGACTTCATCTACCTTCTTTCGTCATCTGCGTTCTTCTTGGCTGCAAACATGTGCAACATGCTCTGTTGAGAACAATCAGCTACGTTTCTCATCTTCTGTTTGGCTACCGCGTGGAGATTCTTCATGTCTTCAATGCTCAACCTGTTCTCTGTTGATTTTGCAGCCTGCACTTTGGTCTTCTTGTCTTTGACCTTGCCCTGAACAATGATTGTGATGACATCAGAACACAATTGAGTGCTTGTCTTACCTTCTTGTCAGATTTCTTTTCAGATTTCTTGTCTGATGTGAAGAACTTTTTGACGTCTTCTTCAAGGTATCCTTTCATGCAAGAGTCAGACAACAATCGAAAAAGGATTCGAACAATTGAAAGAGATTGAAAAACAACTGTTGTTACCGATGATCATGGTTTGACAACCATGCTCTACAGTGTTGACGCTCTGTTATGTTTCGTCAGTTCTGAATGTGTATATCTTTCAGTTCTTCTTGCAGTTCTCACCTTCTTCAGCTCTTTTCTCCAGCATCTCCATCTCCATCTTCATCTTCAACCTCATCATCCAACCAGTGGATCCTTTCTATCGCAGCCTTCTGCTGGGCTACAAACAATTCGTCGACACGTTCCTTTGCCATGGTTATGATCTCGTTCAGAGGTCGATTTCCCTTCTCGTGCTGCTTCGCAATCTTTGTAGATGTAAATCTCACATCCTGATTGCCGTGATGTTCCTACCTGATCGAGAAGTTTCACTGACGCTTGTCGGAGCCTGTCAAGATTGTCAAGGACACACTGAAAAGAAGAAAGAAATTGAATTGAAGTGAGAATGATAACGATGATGATGATGATGATGATGATGATGATGATGATGATGATGATGATGACAAGATCGATGATGAGAGTGATGCTGGAGACGATGAGGAGTAGGAGTAGGAGCAGAAGGAAGAGGATTAGGTTGGGGAATAGGTGCATGAAAATAAAACACGACGATGATTGTAATGTCAATCATTTTCAAATTCATCAACTCACCTTTCTATGTATGCGGCGATTGTTTCATCTCGTCTCTGCAAAAACTTGTTACGCGCAGAAGCAGAAATGAAATTTGCAATGACAACTTGAAGTATTGTCGGAATCGTCGTTGTTGGTTGACTTGTAGTTTGAACATGTAGTAATGTGTCAAGTAGCTGCAAGCACCACAAAAATCATTCGAGAGAAAAGGAAGACGATCAGAAAACTTGAAAAAGTTGTAAATGAAACTCGAACATGCAGAAACTTTGCAATGACAATCGGCGAGCAACATAATGAATACAACAAACCATATCACGACAGCAGCAATACAATGGATAACACTTACCATCTGTCTTCTTTCCTCCTCTTCATACTTTACGATTGCGATTTTCTCTTCCATGTCTGAATTTGCCTCAACTTGCACTCTCTGCCAAATCTCATCAACCCGAGAAATAATGTCCTAATTGTTTGTAACAGTTGTGTTCTTACCTGTTTCATGTAGTTTCTCTGCATCTCTTCTGAGTTTGCTGACATCTAAACCAGATTGTCATATCGTCACACATGCTAACAAAGATTGACATGTTGTTGTTCACCTTCTTTCTAGCATTCTCTCTGTTCTTTTCATTTTCAAGTTTCCGTTCTGCCGCATGCGCTCGTCTAGAAGACACCTGTGATCAGCAACATGCTGCTTCTCCTCCATCTGCCCATTCCTCCATCATCATCATCATCATCATCATCATCATCATCACCATCACCATCATCATCATCACCATCATCATCATCATCATCATCATCATCATCACAATTATTCGCATCATCATCATCATCATCATCATCATCATCATCATCATCATCATCATCATAAATATATCATCATCATCATCATCATCATCATCATCATGTATCAATTTGTTTGTTCAGGTCTTCTCCCATAACAAACATCCCATGGAAACAAATCTATATCCTCACCTTGTCACCTCCTGCAGCAACCTCGACATGTTCTCTTCGCGCACATTTGCCTTCTCATACATATCACAACTTGGCGCATGAGACGAGATCAGCTCGCCTTTGCCAGAGCATCTTGCAAAGATGTAATCTGCAAACAAATGTCGATCAGTGATAATTCATCTTCATCTCATTTCTGCACCTCTTCTCGCTGACTTTGCACTTTTTTCCTGTCCTCTTTTGTTCAACATGTCAAGATTTGCGATGTTGTTGTCAATATCAATTCACCTCTCGACGAATCTGCTTCTTTTTTAGCTCGTTGACCTGCAGTGAAGAAAATGAACAAAACTATGTCATGTCATGTCATGTCATGTCATGTCATGTCATGTCATGTCATGTCATCTCATCTCATGTCATAACAAGGTCGAAGCTGAGTACAAACAAACCTGAGCAGCAAGTTGTTCGATCCTCATAATCCTTACAATCTCTCTGGCCTGATGGTAAACATGAATTGACAGTCTTGACATGTCAAAAGTTTCACCTTTGCATTGCGAATAGATCGATCTCTTTCCTTCTCCGCCTGCTCAACCTGACGCTCGCACCTGGAAACCTTGAGAAGGCAGTAGGAAGAGAGGAGAGGAGAGGAGAGGAGAGGAGAGGAGAGGGAGGAGGAGGGAGGAGGAGGAGGAGGAGGAGGGAGGAGGAGGAGGAGGAGGAGAGGAGAGGAGAGGAGAGGAGAGGAGAGGAGGGGAGAGGGGAGGGGAGGAGGGAGGAGGAGGAGGAGGAGAAAGGAACGAGAGGAAAGAGACGAGGGGAGGAGGAAGGGTGTGCAGGATGCACTTACCAGCTCCATCAGCTCATGCTCAAGGACAAGTTTCTGCAAGGAGTCAGATAGGCAAGAGGAAGCCCGAGGAGGAGGAGAAGGAAGAAGTGGTGGTGGGGTTTGAGGAGGAGCAGGAGGCTTTACTTCTTCTTGTTCCTTCAGTCGCCTCCTCTGCTGCTCGATCTCCGCTGCCGTCTGCTCCCTCGCGTCAAGTAGCTCCCAGCCTTCACTGTCCTCACCTTCTTCTGCTGCAGGTATCTCTCCTCCTCCTCCCGCACCTGCCCCTCATTCTCACCACTAGCCTCCACAACCTCTGCCACCTGCTCAAAGAGCGACGCGAGATGTCCGACCGATGCCTTGGGGAAGTTGGCGAGCAGTGGGTAGGCGCCTCCACCTCCCCTCTTCTCGAGGAACACTCTCTCCTTCTCTGCTCGCTCCTCCTCCTCCTCTCCCACGCTCGACTGCATCTGAAAGCTCGTTATCCTCGCCTGCGTCTGCCTGCCTGCCTGCACCTGTCGGAGCATGCGAGCGAATCGAAGGTCTCCCGCGATCGAGCAAGCAGAAACAACGACCGCCTGCTCCTCCCCGTCAGCTCCTCCGACCTTCATCACAACTCTGCCTCGCCCCCCCCCCCCCT
>NW_005434513.1:4353-7052 GCF_000315625.1 Guillardia theta CCMP2712
TCCTCCTCATCTCTTTCCTTCACCTCAAGATCCCGCGGGTCCGCTGGTCCATGTCCTAAAATCATCGTACTAGAGGGAGTGAGAAGGAAACAAAATCAACTGAAGCTCCTCGTCCTCGTCCTCGTCCTCGTCCTCGTCCTCTCCTCCTCCTCTCGCTCTTCAGACCCTCTTCCTCTTGCTCCTTCCTGCTAGTTTTCTCCACCTTCTTTCCCTCTCTTTGAACCTCCACCCAGCTATCTTGCCCTCGTCCTCGCCCTCGTCCTCGTCCTCGTCCTCGTCCTCGTCCTCGCCCTCGTCCTCGTCCTCGTCCTCGCCCTCGCCCTCGCCCTCGCCCTCGCCCTCGTCTTCATCCTCCTTGCTCCTTACCTCGGATGCTCTGCAGCATGCGGGGATATCTCTGACAGGGAAGCAGCGATCGAGGGAGCAGAGGAGGTACGAGAGGAGATAGAGAGCTCTTCCTCCCTGTAACCCAGCATGCTAGGATGGTAACCCTGATCCTCCTGATCGCGAAGCTTGAAGGACAGCTGATGAAGCTGCTTCTCAAGGTCTTCAACTTCCTTTCCTTGTAGCTGTTTGCACTTGCTGTCAGTTGTTGCCATGATCGTGATGCTAGCAACGGGACCTCTTGCACGTTCTTGACTGCTATTGACCCTTCTTCAGGGAGTATGAAGGCAGATCCCCAGTTCTTGCCTCCTCCCAGGGAAGAGTGGTGGCAACCTGTAGCAAAGACAAATCAGGGATGCGATGGAAAGGTATGGTGATAGAGGTGATGATGATGATGTTGATGTTGATGTTGATGATGATGATGATAACCATGATGATGATGATGATGATGATGATGATGATGATGATGATGATAATGGGAGTGGTGAAATCTTGTTGATTTTGTTGGCTCTGATGTCAACATATGATGAGTTACCTGGAATCATATGATATGCTATCTCAGATGTCGGACGATGAAGTATCGAAGCAAGGTTCCCAACCCGTTCAGAAATCGCCTCAGCCTGACAATACAATTGAGAAGATCCAAGCAACATGAAGATGTAAGAAGAGAGTGTAGAACGGAGTAGTGATGATGAGCTGGAGGAGGAGCATGATAGAAAAGAAGAGAGCAGGAGGAGGAGGAGCAGGAGCAGGAGCAGGAGCATGGGGAGCAGCAAAGAGCAGCAGCAGGATGGGAAGGAGGATGGGGAGGATGGGGAAGAGGATGGAAAGGAGGAGCAGGAGGAGCAGGAGGAGCAGGAGCAGTAAAAAGCAGCAGGAGGATGAGCAGCAGCAAAGAGCAGCAGGAGCAGCAGGAGCAGCAGGAGCAGGAGCAGGAGCAGGAGGTCAAGAGGATTACTCGAGCAAGCAGATGTCCCATCTTTTCAACGTTTGTCATCGACATCCATTCCTCAGGTGCGCCAGGAAGTTCTTGAACCTCAAGTTGTCTTGCAAGTGCAAACATTACTTCACAGCACAGTTCAAACAAAACGATAATGACATGACATGACATGACATGACATGACATGACATGACATGACATGACATGACATGACATGACATGACATGACATGACATCAGGCTGTGATATTTCATCTTTTGAACAGAGATTCATCTTACTTGAAGCAAGTTCTGCAAACAAGATTTCCTGTTTGTATATGTCAGGATGTTGGGGGTTGAGAAATGTACAATGATATGAATGACTTCACCTTTTTCCAAAACAACGTTTGGGGACTTGCAATAAGTGCAATTCAGCACACTCGAAGCAAGGATTGAAGCATTGGTGGCCAGTTCCAACATTGTCTGCTCAACAAACTTCATCTTGTCATGTGTGTTGAGATGTTTGTGTTAACCTTTTGCATCTGATTTGTGTCTGCATTCCCAACAGATATCCTTCTGCAAATACAGTGACAGTTCAGTGACTGCAGGGTTGGAGCAAAACCCTCTAGAAATCATCATCATCTCCAAATTATCCATTTCCCTCTCCAATCATGAGTCATGATGCAAGTAGATGATTCAAGTACACTTTTTCAATCATGATTCATGATTCATGCAATCGTAATCACCATCATCATATCCACGATCTTCCTCTTCATCATCATCATCATCATACCTTTGCGTCTGACTTCTCCCAGCAGAGCTCAGGTTTGTTCTGCTCGAAAGGACTCGACTCGTCACGCTTCTGCCCATGCTCGAAAACTTGGGAGGCACAGGATGGGAGCGTTTGGATTCTGACGGAGTTGAAACGTTGGAGCTGGAGTGTGCGAAGAGACTGACACTGGATCCAGGGCGAGAAGACAATCTGCTCGAAATCCTGTTCCGGTCTGACCGAGTAGATGTCAGGAGATAAAAAAGGGGGAGGAGATACCGAAGGAGAAGGAGAAAAAGAGAAGATACTGATGATGGTGACGACGAAGCAGGAGGAGGAGGGGGAGGGGGGGGGGGGGGGGGGAAAAAGTTGAGGAGGAGGAGAGAGAGAGAGAGAGAGAGAGAGAGAAAAGGAAAAAATTTTTAAAAAAGGGAAATTTTTTAAAAAAAGAATAAAAAAAGCACAGAGTTTGGTAACGGAAATTTTTTTTGGGAATTATTTTGGGGCAATGAGTGAAAAAATTTTTTTGGGGGAGAAAAAAAATTTTGTCTCTCCCCAAGCTGTAGAAGAACCTTTGGGGGGTGAAAGAGATTCTGGCGAATTTCTCCAGTTGGTGGGGGGGGAATTA
>NW_005434513.1:7235-18007 GCF_000315625.1 Guillardia theta CCMP2712
AGAGAGAGAGAGAGAGAGAGAGAGAGAGAGAGAGAGAGAGAGAGAGAGAGAGAGAGAGCGTGAGAGGGAGAGAGTGTGGTGGGGGGGAAGAGGTAGAGGAGGAGGAGGAAGAGAAGAAGGAAGAAGAGGAAGAGGAAGAGATGTAGAAGAAGGAGAAGTATAATAGAAGATGATAAGAAGATCAAAAGGATTGTGATAGTAATATCATTGTTGGATATTATGTGTGACGATGAGTGAAAGAGATTTCTTGTGGCAAGTAACAGATATTGATCTCACCCAAGTCTGTAGACGATCCTTGACGGGATGAAGGAAGTTCTGGTAAGTTACTCACGTTGTTGGGGGTGAATTCATCCGCTTCCTCTACAACTGCCATCTTGTCCTCGTTCTCTGCGTTTGAACGCTCGGCAGGTTGCTGAGAGGAGAAGAGAGGAGAGGAGAGGAGAGGAGAGGAGAGGAGAGGAGAGGAGAGGAGAGGAGAGGAGAGGAGAGGAGAGGAGAGGAGAGGAGAGGAGAGGAGAGGAGAGGAGAGGAGAGGAGAGGAGAGGAGAGGAGAGGAGAGGAGAAGAGAAGAAGCAAAGGGTCAGCAGGCGCACATCTCCAATCATATCTCACAGCTTCTTGTTGCTCATGCTTCTTCTTCGGAGTCGATCTCAAGGAGGGAGGCCTTGCGCTGTTCCTTATCAGGGAGATCTCTCTTTTCATCACCTCCGCATCCTCGTCGATGCTCTGAACCAACTTGTTGATAGGATGAAGGTCCTTCTTCACTGACAGTGGGATGGCCTGGAAGGGAGTTTCCCGCAAGGAGACCCACTGGTCAAACTGTTTACCACGTTGTCAACTGCGTTCACTCACAAAACTCTGACAGTCTCGTACCTGTGAGCTCTCACCAACACAGTGCAGCCTGACATTCTCTCCGGACTTTGTCAGTACCTGCGTCAACCTCCACTTGCCCCGCAGGAAAGCCCGGACGCGCATCCCAACTTCTACCTGCTGTAGACCGCTCTCTCCCCTCCTCTCCTCTCCAAACTTCGCCAGCTTGCTCTCCCCGGGAACATCTTCGTTTCCTCCTTCTCCCTCTTCCACTTCCTGCCTCCCAAACGCCTCTTGCACCTTGGTCGCGCGCTTGTCAAGCGTCTCCTCTGTCCCTACTGCGAGCATAGAGATTCTCGACATGCCCTTCACCCTGAGCTTCTTCGCCCCCTGCTCCCTCATCGCCGCTCCTGGTCCCGTCTTAGGACTTGATGGGTCAAACGCCTTGACGGAGCTCCCGGACGAGTTCTGGACAGAGAGCTCTCCCATCTCCTTGTCGGCTACGACGCTGTTCCCTCTCGCCTTCGGGCTGGCCTGCAGCTTCGAGAACAAACTCCGACGACGAAAGCTCGGCCTGTCCGTCACTGCCCGCATTGCCATCTCGTCCATGGCGCGCTCGAACGCTGTGAAGCCCCCCTTCTTTGGCGCGCGACTGCTCTGCATCACAAACCTTGTGCACGCGGGAGGTGCTCCCTGCCAGAGGGCAGGAGGTAGAACCTTCCCCCCTCCTTGTTCTGCTTGCTGCATGACAGTGATGTGGTGGATTGCTCAACTCAATGTAGTTGGAGGTAGCAATCTCTTGTCTATCTGATCATGAAAGCACCTTTCTCTCTCTTCTCCTTTCCTTCCAACATGTTTCAACGGCACACGGTGAGTATCACCGGTGGTGGTCAAATCGTTAGGTTTTTTTTTTTGACAAACAGACTCTGAGAGAGACTCCGAGGCTCCGGGCCCCCAGCTGCCCGCAGCCCCGGCAGCCCGGGCCGGCCTGGGCCGGCGGCCCGGTTCACTGTCATGGATCCAGACATGAGACCGCCCGATACAAGTGAGGGGTGGTCCTTGTTTATAGGAAAGTTTTCACTGATTTTTACATTGTCACACCATCGGTTGTTCCAACCCCGAAGGTCGACTACCCCCGAATAGCAACTTTTACACCCAGCGTTTACCACATGAGCATATGCTCCCGACTGGCTCGGGTAGTTATCAAAAACCTCCGAGTGCTATCTGACTAGTACGAACCCAACAAGCCCCCGGCGCCCACCTCCTCCTCCTGGGCCTGCAAGCCAGTCATCTTTGCTACACAGCTACATCTTGTCCGCACCTGATCAGCTCCTCCCCTGCTTGTACCTGCTGCTCCCTCCCCCGCATCCCTTGCATCTCGATCTCACCCGCCCGTGCTCGCATATGCTGCTGCCCCCGCATCCCTTGCATCTCGATCGCTCCCGCCCGTGCTCGCATATGCTGCTGCCCCCGCACTCCTTGCATACTGATCGCCGCCGCCCGTGCTCGCATATGCTGCTGCCCCCGCACTCCTTGCATCCCGATCTCACCCGCCCGTGCTCGCATATGCTGCTGCCCCCGCATCCCTTGCAGACCGATCGGACCCGCCCGTGCTCGCATATGCTGCCCCCCCCGCATCCCTTGCATCTCGATCGCCGCCGCCCGTGCTCGCATATGCTGCCCCCCCCGCAGTCCTTGCATCCCGATCGCTCCCGCCCGTGCTCGCATATGCTGACCCCCCCGCATCCCTTGCATTTCGATCGCTCCCGCCCGTGCTCGCATATGCTGCCGCCCCCGCATCCATTGCAATGCGATCGGACCCGCCCGTGCTCGCATATGCTGCTGCCCCCGCAGTCTTTGCATTGCGATCTCACCCGCCCGTGCTCGCATATGCTGCTGCCCCCGCACTCCTTGCATCCCGATCGCTGCCGCCCGTGCTCGCATATGCTGCTGCCCCCGCATCCCTTGCATCCCGATCGGACCCGCCCGTGCTCGCATATGCTGCTGCCCCCGCACTCCTTGCATTTCGATCGCTGCCGTCCATGCTCGCATGTACTTCTTCGTGTTGGCGATCTCTTCTTCGCTCTCTTTGCGTTCATTTCTTCTCCTCCCTCCTCTCTCGCCTCGTCTGATCCCTCCAGCCTTCTCCTCTTGCTCGACCTGCTGCCGCCGGCAGCCGACATGTCACTGATTCCTTTTTGTTTTTTTGATCTCTTTTTAAAAGTTTTATTGACTGAAAATGGAAAGGCAAACCGGAGCAAACAAGGAGGAAAAGGAGATACCCCTACAAACCCGCCTCAAGAAAAAAACCAGGAAACGGAGGAGGCAGCAAAACCGCTACTCCAACCACGCAAGCGACGGCAGGCACGACAAGCAGGGGAACAAGGATCAGGACAAAGAGCAGTAGCGCAAGGCTACTGCCGAAACAGACGAGCACGCAAATGGTGAACTTGTGAAGCCAGGGTCCCCATACACCGCCTCCAAATGCCACGGTGTGGTTCTGTACTTTTAATGACTGAAAAAGCGAAGGCAAACCGGAGTGCAAACGAACCGGAGAAGCCCCTACAAACCCGCCTCAATAAAATACTAGCAAACGGAGGAGGCAGCACGGCAGGCACGACCTGCAGCACGCACTGTCCAGCCGGGGGGAAAGTCGGGCCGTCCCAATACCAGCAAAACTTCCGAAGTTCAAAGACCCGGTGGCACCCCTTCGATAAAAGGTACCCCAAAGATACCCCACAATCATACCGGTTGTAGAACCTCAGCCGTTATTGCCACCAACTGACTCTCACTGACTCGGATGAGACCCGGTTGAAGGCCCGGGCTAGAGTGCTCCTTGCTGTACGGGCAGACACCCGCTGGCCCTCGCGCGAGCTCAGGCTCAGGATGAGGGAAGCCACCCGTGCTCGGAAGGCGCTGTCGGGCTGATGGATTGTCATGATGCAGTAGCGAAGTGAGCCTCGGAGAGCAGGTAGGTGATTGACTTCTGAGATAAGAGTGTTTACATAGTACCGTACCGTTCCAGAACGGTTACAATTTCTAAGTTTAGGGCTCGGCAAATCTGGGCTCTAATATAAGATCCATTATAAGATCCATGTGATCCAGCGGGGCCGTTCAGCACTCGAAGCTACACGGGCTGCTGACGTCTACCGTAGCGAGTGCTCAAGGCACTCGGAGTCCGCTGGATCGCACACAGAGGTGAAGAGTAGAGGTATGAAGTTACTTGAGATGCAACACAAACATCAACGCTCGTGGCACACACAGCAAGGGAAGGACAGACCCCCTCAAGGGGTTGTTGACGATCCTGCCGAGGCTAGAAATGCTCTTATCTTCTTCCCTGCCAGCATTGCGCTACATTGCCGCCCGATACAAGTGAGGGGAGGTGGTCCTTGTTTATAGGAGAGTTTTGACTGGAGTTATTCACCTTTAATCTCGCATATGCTGCCCCCCCCGCATCCCTTGCAGACCGATCTCACCCGCCCGTGCTCGCATATGCTGCCCCCCCCGCATCCCTTGCATTGCGATCGGACCCGCCCGTGGTCTCATTCTCTGTCCCTTGGTATTGAGAAATAATAATCAATGCAGCACGTGCTCGCACATGCTGCTGCCCCCGCACTCCTTGCATCTCGATCGCTCCCGCCCGTGCTCGCATATGCTGCTGCCCCCGCATCCCTTGCAATGCGATCGCCGCCGCCCGTGCTCGCATATGCTGCCCCCCCCGCACTCCTTGCATGTTGATCGCTCCCGCCCGTGCTCGCATATGCTCCTGCCCCCGCATCCCTTGCATCCCGATCGCCGCCGCCCGTGCTCGCATATGCTGGTGCCCCCGCATCCCTTGCATACCGATCTCACCCGCCCGTGCTCGCATATGCTGCCCCCCCCGCACTCCTTGCATCCCGATCGCTGCCGCCCGTGCTCGCATATGCTGCTGCCCCCGCATCCCTTGCAATGCGATCGCCGCCGCCCGTGCTCGCATATGCTGCTGCCCCCGCACTCCTTGCATGTTCCTGCCCCCGCATCCCTTGCATCCCGATCGCCGCCGCCCGTGCTCGCATATGCTGGTGCCCCCGCATCCCTTGCATACCGATCTCACCCGCCCGTGCTCGCATATGCTGCCCCCCCCGCATCCCTTGCAGACCGATCTCACCCGCCCGTGCTCGCATATGCTGCCCCCCCCGCATCCCTTGCATTGCGATCGGACCCGCCCGTGCTCGCATATGCTGCTGCCCCCGCATTCCTTGCATCTCGATCGCTCCCGCCCGTGCTCGCACATGCTGCTGCCCCCGCACTCCTTGCATCTCGATCGCTCCCGCCCGTGCTCGCATATGCTGCTGCCCCCGCATCCCTTGCAATGCGATCGCCGCCGCCCGTGCTCGCATATGCTGCCCCCCCCGCACTCCTTGCATGTTGATCGCTCCCGCCCGTGCTCGCATATGCTCCTGCCCCCGCATCCCTTGCATCCCGATCGCCGCCGCCCGTGCTCGCATATGCTGGTGCCCCCGCATCCCTTGCATACCGATCTCACCCGCCCGTGCTCGCATATGCTGCTGCCCCCGCACTCCTTACATCCCGATCGCTGCCGCCCGTGCTCGCATATGCTGCTGCCCCCGCATCCCTTGCAATGCGATCGCCGCCGCCCGTGCTCGCATATGCTGCCCCCCCCGCAGCCCTTGCAGACCGATCTCACCCGCCCGTGCTCGCATATGCTGCTGCCCCCGCAGCCCTTGCATACTGATCGGACCCGCCCGTGCTCGCATATGCTGCTGCCCCCGCAGTCCTTGCATCCTGATCGGACCCGCCCGTGCTCGCATATGCTGCCGCCCCCGCACTCCTTGCATCTCGATCGCCGCCGTCCATGCTCGCATGTACTTCCTTGTGTTGGCGATCTCTTCTTCGCTCTCTTTGCGTTTGCTTCCATTTCTCTCTCCTCTCTCGCCTCGTCTGATCCCTCCAGCCTTCTCCTCTTGCTCGATCTGCTACCTCCTACAGCCGACATGTTGCGCTGTCACTCATCCCCCTCATACACCAGTACCTTTGGTACACCATCGTACGTGGCTCACGCCCAGCGAGCCTGTAATAGGGTGAATGCCCCGATGGGCACAGCAGGCTGGAAAGTGGGCATGAAGAGACGAGAAGGAGGAGGTGGGGAGGAGGAAGGCACAGGAGTAGAAGGAAGGCTGAGTAGTAGTAGTAGGAGGTGGAAGGCGTGGAGTAGTAGTAGTAGTAGTAGTAGCAATTGTAGTAGTAGTAGTAGTGGTAGTTGTGGTGGTTGTGGTAGTAGTAGTAGTGGTAGTGGTAGTAGTAGTAGTAGTAGTAGTAGGAGGAGGAGGAGTAGTAGTAGTAGTAGTAGTAGTAGTAGGAGGAGGAGGAGGAGGAGGAGGAGGAGGAGGAGGAGGAGGAGGAGGAGGAGGAGTAGGAGTAGGAGTAGGAGTAGGAGTAGTGGTAGTGGTAGTAGCAGCACCAGCACCAGCACCAGCACCAGCACCAGCAGCAGTAGTAGGAGCAGGAGCAGGGGCAGGAGCAGGAGCAGGAGCAGGAGCAGGAGCAGGAGCAGGAGCAGGAGCAGGAGCAGGAGCAGGAGCAGGAGCAGGAGCAGAAGCAGGAGCAGGAGCAGGAGCAGGAGCAGGAGCAGGAGGAAGGCAGAGGAAGAAGATAGGTGTTCTAACCTTGTGTTCACTCCGTTTCATCTCATTGACACGACTTCGCTTGCTTCCCTTCCTCCTCCATCCTCGTCCTCATTCCACCTCCATGCACAACTCTCAGCCTCAAAATTTTCACAAATCAAAGTTAGAGCGAACGGAGAAAGGAGGAGCGTATGTTGGAAGATGATGGTGGGGAGAAAACAGACAAGGACGACAACGGGGGCCTCTGTTGACGTTGCTTGCTGCAGGTCAAATGTGAAGAGTTCAGGCCAGTCAAGGTGCTCTTGAATGCCAGTGTCAGTGCTCGACGTCATCTGATCTCGAAGATCTCCCGCTCATTCGGGGTTTGAGGACGCACGTAGACGATGGGAGGAGGGGAAACTGACTTGAAGGTTCCTCTGTCACTAAGGCAGGTTATCTACCTCCTCGATCGCTACGGTCTCTCCTCCCTTGACGACCCCACGAAAAGGCCCAAGACAACCGCTGGGACCCTCGTCACCCTCGTCACGGCATTCGTCTCCCTCACCCTCCTTGCACTGACCATCTCGACCTGGGCGACTCTGCAGTCATCTATCAGGCTAGGGGGACATGCTCAGCTCAACGGGTTGTACATGAACAGGAAGGTTGGCAACAGCACAGGGCAGCTGTCAGTGCAGACATGGCAGCAGTTCTACAACCCGTCGTTGGTGCTGACGTTTGACGAGAAGATAATTTCCTTCCAGAGAACGACTGACAAGCGCGCAATCTTCAAAGTTGACATCACTGACCTCAACGGTTATCACAAGACTTTCACTTCCGACTTGTCAAGCACGCCCGTTGGCTTCGCCATCTCTACCAACCATGAGGTCCCGCTCAACAGTTTTGACCAGAGGGTGCAGAAGACTGTAGCGAACGATCGCCCCGACGTGCAGTTGAACTTGCAGGCTACCAGACTCTACTCACAGGTTGTCAACTCAGTGGAGACTTTGCAGATCGTTCGGTTGTTGCAGTCAGGCAGTCTGCTGCAGACAACAGCATTCCAGGATCACTCAGTGATGCTTCTTCTCAGGTTTGATCCAAGTCAGATCAAGACATTGAAGAGATGCCAGCTTTACATTGGCCTTTACAACGAGGGAGAGTTTCAAACCCTTGCCAACAACGGTCTCATCACTTCTGCAAAGTACAGGTCCAAAGATTTCTTCGATGCGCAAGCCAGTAGCGACATCATATGGATTCCACAGAGTTTCGGATCTGACGGAACTTTCAAGTACAACATCAACCTCGTGACAGTTAAGAAGAATTATACGAGGTCGTCTCTTGACGGCTTTCTGAGCAAGCAGATTTCACCAGGAGTTCCTCTTGTGGTCTCGGACAAGACAAACTTCATGGATTGGAGCTATGTGATCAACTACGTCAACAACTTCAACTACACTGTCCAGCAGGCAACATGCGATGGATCTTCGAGCTTCACCTCTACCTACATCCGCGGTGTTCCTTTCGATCAACTCAACGACACTTGTCTTGTCTTGCCAGGTGTCTTCACATGGCCTGACACTCCTTTTGACATCTTGATTGAGTGTTTTGCTATCTACGAAAGGGTTCGGGTCAGGTCAGTATCTTCTTCAGCGGACCGCAGACAACAGCTGTTGTTCATTGACAGAGTCTCCAACCTCTCAACTCAGTCTCGCATCCCGACTGACCTCTCCTCTCTCCTCTCTCCGCCTCCCAACTCCTCCTCGGGCTCCTGGGTCTGCCCGTTGGAGTGGTACGGCGACGGAGCATGCAACTGTGAATGCGGGAGCGTCGACGTAGACTGTCTTGCTGGTATCCGACAGGGCCCGAGCATCGCTGAGACAGGATGTGACAGCAGCTATGCCTATGGACCCTACTGCTCCGTCATGGGAAGGTGTTGGAAGGATTTTTTAGTCACTCTCACTGTCTCCTCTGGCTGCCCTGCCGGCTCCCTCCACCTCCCTGGAGACACCGTCCTCCTCGGCTACCAAGGGGACATGGCGGAGTACTCGTCCTCGTCCTCCTCCTCCTCCTCCTCCTCCTCTCCAGTCTGCGAACAGTGCCCAGGGGACACGCTGTTCGGAGGACGCGCGTACATGATGGGACCGGACCGAAGCATCTTGTGTAACCCTCCAGCTCTAGCCTGGATCCCCTCGGACCTCAACTGTCAGGATCAGGAGATGGGATGGGGGAGGGTAAGAGAGGAAGGGAACGCTAGCTCAGTGCTGCTGCGGGGATGGGTGCGGCAGGAGCTGAAGTTTCCCAGCCCGCAAAAGCAGGGCGATATGCTTCTGGCAGTGATGAGGATGGGGAGATGGTCGGATGAGGTGAGGAGGAGGATGGAGGATGGAGGTGCTTAGGATGATGATGATTGAGATGATGATGATGATGATGATGATGATGATGATGATGATGATGATGATGATGATGATGATGATTGAGATGATGATGATGATTGAGATGATGGAGATGATGATGATGATGATGATGGAGATGATGATGATGATGATGATGATGATGATGATGATGATGATGATGATGATGATGATGATGATGATTGAGATGATGATGATGATTGAGATGATGGAGATGATGATGATGATGATGATGGAGA
This sequence comes from Guillardia theta CCMP2712, assembly GCF_000315625.1. Taxonomy (NCBI): domain Eukaryota; class Cryptophyceae; order Pyrenomonadales; family Geminigeraceae; genus Guillardia; species Guillardia theta. The sequence continues at coordinate 16,293 of NW_005434513.1, forward strand.
TGATGATGATGATGATGATGATGATGATGATGATGATGATGATGATGATGATGATGATGATGGAGATGATGATGATGATTGAGATGATGATGATGATTGAGATGATGGAGATGGTGGTGGAGATGATGATGATCGAAGACATTCACTCTCAACCTTCAGGTCTTCATCCGCAGTGTCTCACAAACTCCCGAAGGACTCGCAACTTTCTCACTCAGCCCCGGGCGAGCAACAACTTCCTCCATCATCTTTCCTCGAGGAGACCTCACCTTTGCTCTTAACCCTTCTCGCTCCTGTCCTTACGGTCTGGTCGGTGAACTTGCCAGTGTCGTGTCAACTTCCTCTGTCAGTCTTACAGTCCTCTTGCCAGTCAATGCCGAGCAGATTTTCCCTGACGTTCTTCGTACTGGTTTCTATTTCCCCACCATCAGTGAGCAGGGTGGAAACAGTTCGGGTTACGACGTGCATATCAGTGGACGTACTTTCCACATCTCTCAGGTCAGCAGGATGCAGCGAGTTGATTGGACAGGAACAGACAGGTATGTTCAGACGCTGTTCATGAAACAGCACGCAGTGGTCAACTTGGGGCAGACAGCTTTCTTGTCTTCAGATGCGATGCAAGGGTCGATGGTCTTGAACGTCACGAGTGCAAGTTTGTTCCGAGGGTCGAGAGACTTCGTTTCAAGTTGCAACGCCTCTTGCTCTGTCCCGAGTCTGCACGTGCTGTCAAGGGGAAAGCACTTTGTGTACTCGGTGAAGTCGTTTGACAACTCGACGCGGGTAGTCGAGCTTGTTGAGCAGATCAGAGAGGATGTGTACCAAGGAGATGAAGTTTATGTTGTTGCTACACAATCATCGTCCACAACCAAGAGATTCATCGGATGTGACGATGAGTTCAGTGTCAAGGTGTACTCTGTTCAAGAGCTCCTCGTGGTAGGCAGCGGAAACCCGTACAACCCGCGTGACAGGAGTCAAGGAACTTTCCAGGAGCCGGCGGCGAACGTTGACAAGCTCAACTTACAGGCTTCGCTCTTCTTCAACCCCCTGAGCAAGCAGCAGGAGAGGCCGCTCTGCCCAGACATCGTCTCCCCCGTAGCCCCCAAGCCCTCGAAGCAGTACGACATGAACGACTGGGATCAGTGGACCATATTCAGACAGGCCAACGTCAGCTCATGTGCGGAGACGACAGACCTGACGAAAGTTTGTGCGATGGTGATAGAAGACTACCTCACAGCTCGACAGTCTTGCTCGACTCTGATGCCTCCGACGTCCATCTCTTCGTTCAAGTACAACTTCCCTGTGAACAACAAGTGGATCACGAAGTTCCCTCTCAACGACAGGAATGTTTTGAACGACCCAGGTTGACGATATTTGTACTCTCTCCGCTCTTACAATGGTCATTTCTCTCGTTTCCTCCTGCTCCTCTCCTTCTGTTGATTGTCTTGCTATTCCTCTCCTCTCCTCCTCTCCTCCTCTCCTCCTCTCCTCCTCTCCCCCTCTCCTCCTCCTCTCCTCCTCTCCTCCTCTCCTCCTCTCCTCCTCTCCTCCTCTTTTCTTCTTCTATCTCAGACTTTCTTACTTTTGCCTCCCAGAATTTCTCATGGACATTGCATTCGACTATCACTTCATCTACGACTCTTCCACCATCACCACTGACCAAACGTTTAATCAAGATCAACCAGCCGGAGGAGACAAAACTCTCTCCTCCTCCTCCTCCT
>NW_005434513.1:20380-62470 GCF_000315625.1 Guillardia theta CCMP2712
TGGAAAGACTGACGAACGGTCGAACTGAACCCCCCTCCCCTCGCCCCGCCCCCGCCTCCTCGCTCCTCCTCCTCCTCCTCCTCCTCCTCCTCGCTCCTCCTCCTCCTCCTCCTCCTCCTCCTCTTCTTCCTTGTCCTCCTACTCCTCCTCGCCTTCTTCTACTTCCTCTTGCACGTCCTCCTCCTCCCCTTCTTCTCCTCCCCTCCTCTCCCCTCCCCTCCTCTCCCCTCCTCTCCTCTCCTCTCCTCTTCTCCTCCTCTCCTCCTCTCCCCCCGGTACGACGTGCAACTCTCCTCATCTCACGTCATTCTCATCGCAGGCGCAGCTGACGAGAGTAGAAGACTTTCACCCTCTCACCATCGATTTTTCGTTGGACTCGATCTCAACAGCAGCTGATATGAAAGGGTAACGCATGAGGAAGAGAAGAGAGGGAGGAGAGTGAGCGAGCAGGGAGGGAGGGCAGAGGGAGGAGAGGGGGAGGGGGAGAGGTTTTCTTTGTTGGAAAGACAAGCGAGCTAGTTGCTTTCTTTCTCTGTCATCATGAACTTTCATCTCAGGATTTCTCTCAACCCGGGCTACGAGTACACGGTGAGAGGTACCTGACGGCCCGTCTCTTTCCACTGAGACCCTCCAACAGTTTGAAGCTGTGGTGAGGATAGAGCCGGAGTTGTCGGAGATCGGAACCTCCCAGTACGGAGAGGTCAGTGAACTCATCACGCAGACTTGTCTGCTGTTTCCGCTCACTGCCTTCAACTTCAAGCAGATGGTCGACTGGGTTTCTCGCGTTGTCCGGAAGAAATCATATGTCAATGCACTTGTACGTCCTGCCCTGCCCTTCCCTCGCCTCTCCTCTCCTCTCCTCCCTCCTCGTCTTCTTGCACTCACTCTGTGTTGTCCACAAGGCATCTTCGGAAGCAAGCAACATCGCAAGAGTCCGTTACAAGATAATCTTCGACTCTACCGCCACCTACACCATCCGAGCATATCCCTTCTCTGCCTCCTCCTTTGTGCTGAGACTGGTGCCCTTGCCTCCTTTCCTTTCTCGCATCTTTCCTGCCTCAAGCTGTCTCCCTCTCCGTTCCTCTCCCTCCGCTCCCTTCTCTTCATCACTCACCCTTTCTCCTCCCTTCCCCTCCCCTTTCTCCTCTCCTCTCCTCTCCTCTCCTCTCCTCTCCTTCCTCCCCTCCCCTTTCTCTTCCCTTCCTCCATCATTTCCTCTCCCCCCCGCCTCTTCCTCCGTCTTCCCTTCTCTATTGTTTCCTTCCTCCCCCTGCCCCCTCCCCACCCCACATCCTCTCTCCTTCTCGCTTGCTCTCCTCTCCTCTTGACTCTTTCCCCTCCCAGTGCTCTGCCGTCCTCTTCTGGTACTTCGGGCTCTGTGCGCTGATCTACTTGCTGAAGCTGGTGAGATATCAAATGTTTCGCTTCCTGTCTGTCTGCTGAACAAGCGTCAAGGTCTACTGGGGAGTATACCTCCCTTCTCGATCCAAGACCAAAACGCAGCAGATAGTCGAGTTGGAGGCAAGGGTGAAGGCGTTGAAGAAGGAGTGAGAGGAAGGTTGTTTAGGAGATCGTAGAGAGGGACAAGAGCCAAGTTCACATGTAAAATCAACCATGCTTCATCACGATCGTACTTCTTCACCATCGACATCGTCATCGTCTTCACTGTAACTTTCTCCTTCTCCTTCCCCTCCCTCCTGTCTGCAAACAGCATGCATCAACACACTCTCACAAGCACCTCAAGCGCTCCTCACCTCTCAGCCGCAGACTTGGACCTTCTCTTCCTTCTTGCCTTTTGCTTCCTCTTCTTTATCGCCGCAGCGTCGTCCTTGCTCATACCGCTCCCTGACCTTGCCGCCTCGATCTTCTCCACTAGCTGTCGGAGAGCGATGAACCTGTTCTTCTCCCGCTCTCTCTCCCTCTGGCAGCTCACTTGCAGCCCTGTGGCTACGATGAAAAGCATCAGTCGAGCATGTACAGGAGGGCAGCAACTCACGTAGATGCTTCATCTGAACATTGTTCGCTGTCTTGTTAATCTTCTGCCCTCCAGCCCCGGACCCTCTCACGAAGCTCTCCTCGATCTCCTCCAGCTTGATCCCCAGCTCCTCGATCTTGTCAAAGAGCGCATCCACCTTGCCCTGGCTGATGTCAAAGTTGTGGTATCGATTCAGGGAAATGCGCATTGCGGTGGACGCTGGTAATCTAGTCCCTCCAGCAGGACTTACAAGCATTTCTTGCGTCAGTTTCGACCCCAAGACAGGACAAGAGCTCATCGGATCTGACAGGCTCCGGGGCCTCATCATCGGATAACCCAGGAAACATGTTGGTACTGAGGCCAGGTGACCATGTCGACGCATGAGAAGAGCTCTGCACCCTCCCAGACTAAACATCATCATAGCCCACACAACGATCATCATTATCTTGTTGCTCATCATCATCATCCTCATCCTCATCATCTTGTTGTTGTTGTTCATCTTCATCTCCGTCGTCGCCGTCTCGACTGTCCTTAGCTTCACCGTCGTCCTCCCCCGCTAACCTACCATACTCTCCTTTTCACTTGTATGTGTTCACTGGGCTCCCCTCGGAGAGCTTTCTAATTTTAAGTAAAAACATTACTCAATAATTGAGACTCTCTAGCCCCAACCCCACAACCCCCCCCTTCCAATCATCTGACCCCCTACCCCTTCCCCCAGGTCCATAATCCCTCTGAACCACCCATACTCCGACGAGGTTTTAACCACCCCTGAGGGGTCCTCAGGCACAAATCGGAACACCATGCTCAACTCCGCTCTCCCTCGCTCCCGCTCCCCGCTCGACGTCTCTCCTCCCTCGGATACTCGGATCATCGTCACCGATTGTCCTCACGATCCTCTGCTCTTCACGACGCTCATCATACCGAGTCCCGCTGACCTCGATTTCTCTTCGTGTCCTCTGAATGAGTCACTGGCAGTGCTACGACAAGGTCATTGTGAAAGTGCGCAGCAAGGAGACGCGTCATGCTCCTCCATCGATCGCCGAACGCGATCATCCTCTCGATGGACTGAAGATGCTCGGATCAAGAAGAGCCGGTCGGTGGTCAGCCGTCTGGTGATGTCCGAGAACGCGGAGAGAGGGGAGGATGGAGTGATCGAGGCTACGAGGGATACTGAGATGGACTGTCAGGAGCTGCATGGATGATCGCCGACCGGCTCTTCCCGTACATCCTCGCCAGGTCCCACTGCTGGACCGCCCACTGGCGCGTGGAGGAGGCCCCTTGTAGGCTGGAACAGATCAGCTTCGCCAGCACTGTTGAAGCAAGCGATTGTTTGTTTGAAGTCAGAGCTGCATAAGACTGGATTGAAGGGGATGTCTGATTGTTGGACAGAGTGAGAGAGCAGGAGGACAAGAGGAGGAGCAAACGCTCGTCTCAGCCAAAGGAGTCGCGAAAAAGATTTCTTAGTCAGAGGAGGCAGAAATACAATCATTTGTCAACAGAAAGGGAGGAGGCACATCAGTCGTAGAGAAGTACTCGGAGACTTGGCTCTGAGTGAGAGGGTGAGTAAACAGGAAGGCGAAAGAAAACGTGCCAGGAGGAGAGAGGAGAGAGGAGAGAGGAGAGAGGAGAGAGGAGAGAGGAGAGAGGAGAGAGGAGAGAGGAGAGAGGAGAGAGGAGAGAGGAGAGAGGAGAGAGGAGAGAGGAGAGAGGAGAGAGGAGGAGAGGAGATGAGTAGTGGAGGAGGATGAGGAGGAGAAGGGGGAGGATGAGGACTGGACGTGTCAGGCTTATGGCGATTTTCAGTTCAAAAATCGAAAATGAGTGGTTTCGATTCACATCACGACCTTTGGATGTGAGAAGGCGGCGACCGGTAACATACCAGGAATAGGCCAAAAATCGAGCTGCAGGACCTGGCGAAGACATGGCTTCTTGCGTGATTAGTACTCTGTTACACCCTGTTACACCCTGTTACACTATATAAGTGACTTCGGCCTTTTGACGCACTTTCGAAGGAGACGGTAATTTTACTACTCCGAAAGACAACGTTTCGTATCAGAAAGTATCGTGACTTGGAGGAGGCCGTCAGCGGACACCTATGAAAACTGGCAACTCCAGTCTAAATTCGGCATCATTTCATACACGTTGACAGCTGACGGTCTCTCTTACTTTACTACCGTACCCTCAAGGGGAATCAGCGGGACACTTTACGCTGCCCTTATCAACTCCAACCCCCTTCCTTCATAGTTCCCTCAACCTCCACCCTCTCTCCTACTTCATCCTCTCCCTCGAACCTTGACGCCTTTAGCCTTCGCTGCTAAGTCCAACTTCACATCTCTCCGCTTCTTCGCCCATGGATCACAATGTCTTCTCTCTCCCCATCCCTCCACTCTCTCCACACGATGTCCTCCCAACTGAAGACATCGACCTTGAAGAAGGCTCCGACGACTTGCTGTCCTTGCCATCGGACAAAGCTGACTCTACGGCTGACCTCGATGAGTTTGAAAGCTTGCTAGTTCTAGACGCAGCAAGTGATGCCAGCATGGCAGCTAACAGCTCGTCGTGCCGCGACTTACCGGCAGGCTCCTCTCGGGCACCTTCTCTTCAGAGCTCATCTCCATCCATCAACGACGACTCATCGTCCCCCGGTGGCAACTCCCCTCAGGACTCAGGATCCGACCAGCCCTCGTCCTCCTCCCGCTGGACCCTCGACGCCCGCATCCAGCACAGCGCCCTCTGCACCGGCAAGAAGCGCCTCACCTCTCAGCAGAAGACCGACATCGTCAGGCTCTACTACTCCTCCGGGGAGACGTCCAAGCGCCGGCGGGCGGTCCAGCAGTGGGACCTGGCGAGGATGTACGGGAAGAGCCGGTCGGCGATCAGCCGGCTGCTGAAGCCAGAGACGGCAGCGAGGATCATGAGGAGAGCAGGAGGAGAGACGGGGGAGGAAGTAGGGGAGGTGCTGGCGAGGATCGAGGCAGCGAAGAGATGAGCAGTAGGTCACCAGTACTCACTGTTGATAAATGTACCTATGGCGCTTCAAGTCACTTTGCGGTATCAGCCAGGCTCCCGCCGGATCGGGGGCCGATGATCATGGCATCCGCCTCCGAGGCACTGTGCAGCCTGCCGCAGTGCCAACCGTGAACCCGGCGGCGGGGTGACCGTCGGACTGCCATGATGATGCGGCGAACCACTGAGTTAGCCTGTCACGGTACTACTGTCACAGTGGCCGGGCCGCCCGGGGCACTAAGTTTGAAAGCGTAGTAGCCTGGCTCAGATAGTACACCCCGGTCCGGTGGCACTGGCGGCGTCTGGCATCTCAGTATCAGCACCGCGGCGCAGCCGGGCGTCTCGGACCGTCACAGAGTCACCACAAGTTGAACGCCGCCGCCGGGCGGCGGGCCCCTGCGGGCCGGGCCCGATCATCATGGCATCATGGCAGCAGTATGCAGCATACGCCGGGCCCGGCCGTCAGTCACCGTGACTCGGAGCCTCCGAGCCGGCCGGGCACTTGAAAGTCGCATCATGCCTCAACCATCGTATGAGTACCCCACGGTCCGACTACCACCCCCGCACTGGAAGTTAAAATGGCCATCCTTTTTTAAATTGCATTTTCGCACCAATAACAATATACAACGTTTATATATATATTAAAAACATCTCTGTACCTGATATATGTAAACTCGCAGTACTGTATCACCCTGGAAGTATATATGCTTTTAAATTCCTTTTTGTACCACGCACTACCAATTGGCACGAAGACCCTAGCATAGGTATTCTCAGGGTGGTGGGGTACAACAAACTTACTTGGGCAGTGGTAGTGGTTTTTGACATAGGATGTCAATAGATAAAACGTTAGCAAATGGGGTATAAGCTGTGACTCTCATGCTCAGTTCTCTGAGGATCAACGAGGGGTGGGGTAGGGACTTTTCTTGACTTAGTTTTACTTTTAGTCACCAAAACCACCCCACCCTCTGATATCCAAGCGCCCTTTGACCTTGCAAACTACCCACCCTTGCGCCTCCAGTGCTCCGTGATACCACCCCACCTTTGGAATTTATTGTTATCGACTACCCCCTCTATCCTAGTCGATTGTACCCTGAAACACTACCCCTGGTTCCGAATCAAGATACCACCCATATCTGTGTGCCGGCCGATCTCCGACATTTGCCCATGGCGACGGGTTGAGCGAGTACCATACCCCTCCTGCTTCACTGACCATCGACACGCCTCCTCTTCGAGGTCCTCGGCGATTCCATCCTTCCTGCTTCCCTCTTCTGCGCTGCTCCTCCTTTCTGCCTACCATCCAACCTCTGGTTCTGCCGTAGCCGATTTCAACCTTCCTGCACAGCACACACGAACGATTGCATTCCTCGCTAGCGAACTTCAAGAATCTCTGGATTCGCAACCTACCTGATATCCTTGCATATTTGATTGCTTCTGGGAAAACAAAAGGAGGGTTTGTCCAGGAAATCACAACATAAACTGTTGTTTGGCGTCTAGCCCTCTTTCTTCTTTTGCTCCTGTTACGTCGAGAAGAACTCAGCAGCTTGCAGAGAGTTCTGGACAGCTCTAGTGCATTCCGGTTGTACATCAGCACTGTGGAAAGCATCATGGCTGGTAGCGATAGTGACAAGGACAAAGCTCTCCGGGACATGCAGGCAACACTAATCTGGCTGCGGTGACATGGCGCTGAGATACTCTTGACAACCCAGATCAAGTTGGCTGTGGCTCTAGAAAAGAACAAGGCGCTCGAGTCTGAGAATGAATATCTCAGGAAGATTCTTGTGAGTTGTTGTGTTTGAACCATGAGATGTTGTTTCTGACAATGACTTGGAACAAAGAACACAAAAGGAAACTTAGGGAATGATTATGGAAATGGTTTGTTGATTTCATATGAAGAAAGCAAGACGTTGACGCAAGATTGCAGAAGATGAACTGAGGAAAATCAGGAAAGCTCTTAAAGCAGGTGAGCTGTGCGTAAAGTGCGGTGGTAGCATATGGCTCAAATGGCTTTGCATCAGCACGGGGGGAGATAGAGTCTCTCAGGGCCTTGCATGATACGTTTCTGGAAAATAGCTTTCACATGAAAGAGCTCGATATCATCAAGTACATGGTGAGTGTACACAAGTCTTGTGGACTTCCATCTTGACTTGGCACACTAGGCGGAATATAAGAGGATCTTGTTACAGAGTGAGAGCAGCTCTCCTTGTCAGTTGAAGCAAGAGGAAGAGAAGGGCTGGATCAGCAGCAGCCAGGTGAAGCCCGAATTCCGAAGCAGCAGTGCCCCGTTGTTTGTCGGATCGCAGCGAGATCGCAATCTCGATTCAGAAACTTTGAATTCTCCCCCGGCAGTGCACAGCCCCTCGAACACTATGAATGGTACCAATGGATCACCTCAGGTGACAAGCTGATGGCGAGAAGTTCTGATACTGACTAGCTCCGTTCAGGGCCACAAGTATAGCAGAACAAATATCGATCATGCGAGACAGAGCAAGATTAGACAGAACGAAGTGGAATTAAGGAAGCGAACTTCGGCTGATGGATGTGTAGAGTTTGATTTCTAATACTTACGAAGAAACTCCAATGATGTTCTCGACCATCGAAACATACTTGCTCGTTCATAGCCGCAATTCATAAAATTCAACATCATCGTCTTCTAGATTATGAAAAAGGTACCGAAACTGAAAAATATTGCAACACCCCCACGACCGAGGTCACTACATTCTTTCTGCTCAAGAAGACTTGGGGACAAGATCTGTTTGAGCACACGAATCAAACTCTGTCATCACCTTCAGTTCAACTCACCAAACGTCTGCCCGTTAATGGTCACCGTTCCAACTACCGGTTGTGCCTGTGCAACTGTCAGGGTACATGTGAGTTTGATGCTGCTCTTACCGTCGTGAACTTCACAGGGGTAGCCGAGCTGTAGACAGGAAGCTGCCACTGGGAAGGCGCCCAGGGATAGTAGACAGTGCCGGGCTGAGGCCAGGACAAGCCGTCATAGACTACAGGGTAAGAGTTGTAATCTTGGAGTTGGGTCTGTTTCGCCTGCTCCATCGCTGCTCTGACTGTATTGAACATCTGCGCATGAAGTTTCAGACGATCTATGGCAGTTTATGTTGGTTTGGCTCCATGAGGAGCGTAAACGGGAATTTCTGTACTTCCCAGAGGACAGCCATCTCTCGTATCGAATCAAGATCATTCTTCTAAGACAGGAGATAGGAGACAAATATGCAACAACACCGCCAAGGTTTCTCCACAAACGTTCACTCATTCATTCTGTCTTGCATATTGGTCATCATAGAACTTTTGTTCTCCCTGAACAGGCAGCAACCTCTTGAAATCTTCGTAGACAGTATTTCTTATCATACATCTTGATTCTCATCCAGCATCAACTCCTCTCTTCTCTTTATCTAAGCTCGCTCCACTCTTCCATCTCCTCCTTCCCCCTCTCCCCATTTCCCCCTTCCAAATCTTCTAGCCGACATTTCCTCGACAGCTATTTCCGGGATGGTCAAATTTGACCATGTTCCATTCACCCAGACGCGGGAGTTCCGAACTGGCGGGCCCGGAAGCGGCCCTAGCCACCGGGCCCGGGGTCCGGGGCCCGGCGGCCCAAAACTTTCGAACGGGCCTCGGCGGCGACTCACTGCTGAGTCACATCCCACTGCCGCTGCCGGAGCCGGGTGACGGAGCACAAGTTTGTTAGACTTGTACTGTGCCAAAGTTCGGAATGCAGACATCATATCGACCTTAGTTGCAACAACACAGTTCACTTTTGCTCAAGACCGAGTTTAATGCACACTGACACGAAACCAGAATTGAGAAGCACATGAGAGATAGACTGTATCATTATGCTACTAGGATGTGAAACCCAAGCATCCACACATGAGAGGACCTTAGCAAGACGGCTAGGTACGGGAGAGTTTTGTTAACTCGGCGCTATCTGACTGGCACGGCTGGCACGAATGGCAGATCACTCCGGGCGCGGCTGGATTAACTGCTGTGCATCGTGATTGAACTGTTGGCTGCGGTAACTACTAGGCTAGTCTTTCAGTTCTTCTCGTCAGGCATGCAGCAGTCACAGCGGCTGCTCAGAACGGGAGCGGCTTCTCCTCGGACATGGACTCCAGCTTGCTCGTCAGCTCCGTAGAGGTTCGCCGCGAGATTCCGCCGGAGGATCGTCCGTCGCCGAGCCGCATGCTCGCCCGTCGCTCCCTGAAGAACTCGGAGAGGTCTGGCAGGTTGACGGGAGTGAGCCGAGGAGGAGGAAGAAGAGGAGGATGGAGGAAGCTGGTAGAATGAGGAAGGGCCAGAGGGGTGAGTGAAGAGCAAGGGAAAGAAGGGAAGAGGAGCGATGAGAGACGGGACAGGATTAGGGGACAGCAGGACAGAAGAGGAGCAAGGAGGTAAACCGGGAACAGGGAGGGAGGAGGAGAGGTGGAGGAGAGGAGGAGGAGAGGAGGAGAGGAAGAACATGGGCGTACCATCGTAGAACTCAGCGTTCCTAGGAGTGTTGACGCTGCATAATGAAGGAGCAGGTAGCGTCCCTTCCTCCTCAGACTACAAGGAGAGTCAAGAAGCAAGAGGAGAAAAGAGGAGGAGGAGGTAGGAGGAGGAATGAAAGGAGGGGAGAAGACGGTGGGGAAGGTATGGGAATATTATTAGGAGCAGGGGAGGGCAGGAGAGAAGCGAGTTGAGGTAGGGAAGGAGTAGGGTGAGAATGAGCTGTGAAGCAAGGGAGGAGGAAGCAAGGGAGGAGGGAGGAGGGAGAGAGGAGGGAGGGAGGTGGGAGGGAGGGAGGAGAGAGGAGGGAGGAAGGATGGAGGAAGTGAGCAAGACGGGGATCAAGGTAGATCGACCTCAACGCTTGCAGCAACTCGCGGAAACCATCGCAGCTGAAGCCTCAACCTGGCCTTGTCAAGCATGATCCGTTTCCTCCCCTGCCTGCTCAAAGCCGCCTTGCTCTCCTCCAGCTTGAACCAGCGATCGATCATCCTGTCCTCGATCCCCTGCCCTGACTTGGCATGCTCTGCCAAGAACTCCTGGATGATGTCCTGGATGGAGATGGTGGTTACACCCACGAAGCGCATGCTTCTCCCCTTTTCGTCCTTGCTGTCATGCACGCTGAGATCGATGCTGCCCTCCTTGTCAAGAACAAAGAAGTCAGACCGAAAGTTCCAGTGCGGGCTCGTGAGGTTCCTGCAGAGGTGCGAAGTTTGCGACTCTCCCTGTGACTGGATGGTTATGAAGCATCCCCACCTCTCCTCCTCCCCTGCTGCTAGGCCGTCCTCTCCCTCCCCTCCTCCGCCCTCAGTTCCAGCAGGGAGGCGCGGGGGGAGGACGGCTTCAATGGAAGTGATGGAGAGCATGCCGAGAGGAGGGTTGAACGCGTTCTCAGGAGACAGGAGGGTGAACATGCGATCGTCGGAGTTGACAATCAAGGAAGCGTCAGGGTTGGTGATGACGTAGGGACGGGGGCTGACGTCATCGGTGGGATTCTTCCTGTAGAGGCCCAGGGGGAGGCTGGACCTCTTGCTGACGAGATACTGGAACAGCTCCTTATATGTCTTGCCCTCGAAGCTCGAGGGGACGATGAGAGAGTAGAGCTGATTGGCGGGTCAGTGAATGGCACGGGGAGGAGATGGAGGGAAGTGCAGGAGGAGGAGGAGCAGGAGGAGGAGGAGGAGGAGGAGGAGGAGGAGGAGGAGGAGCAGCAGCAGCAGCAGGAGGAGGAGAAACAGCAGCAGCAGTAGCAGGAGGAGGAGGAGAAACAGCAGCAGCAGTAGCAGGAGAAACAGCAAGAGCAGGAGGAGGAGGAGGAGGAGGAGGAGGAGGAGGAGGAGAGCAGGAGAGCAAGAGAGCACCAGCAGCAGAAAGAGGAGGAGGGGCTCACCACTGACGGGGTGACGTCATTCTCGAGGAAGCTGGACTGATCGACCCCACCGCTGATGACGAGCTCGCGGAGGATGGGGAGGAGATGCTCGTTGTACATGCACTGAGACATGAGACGGTCGATGACCGAGTTGAGGAAGACATGGCCGGCGGCGAAGGGAGGGCACAGAGTGATCTCGGACTCGGAGTCAGTACGGTCTTCCTGCATCAAGAACATGATGTTGTCGCTGTTGCGGATCTGACAGATGATGTTGGCGTTGGGATGGATGGACAGGATAGAGCGGTAGGTGAAGATGCTATCAGCGTCCATGAGCCTTGACAACGCCTCCTCCTCGCTGTTCTTGGCGTGCTTGCCGTTGGTCCGAACGTCGCTAGTTGCGCCTGATAGGATGATGGCCTTATCCAGCCCCAGGACCCCAGCGCGGACGAGGTCACGCTGGTCGAGGGGGGTACCTTGAACGAAGAAGACGTCGGGAAAGTGAGCAAGGTGCTGCCACCAGACGGGGGAAGGGATTTCGGGGAAGAGGATGACGATAGCTTGAGAAGCAACGTGCTTGCTTCGCAACGTCTTCACAAACTCCTGGATGGAGTTGATGTTTCCACACTGACAATGCAGTCAGGAACGAAGTTCGATCGTCGTTGTCATCATAATCATCTCCATCTCCATCTCCATCCCCATTCCCAACATCATCTTCATCATCATTATCATCATCGTAATCATCTTCTTCGTCCTCGCCTCAACCTCAACCACAACCATTATCACCATCACCATCACAACAACAACAGCACAGGCTGCAACAACAATCATCTCTTCTTCACCAGAAGCACATGGTTCTGTCTGTTCTCTTCGCTGTGCTTCCATGCCCAGGGGTCACTCGCTCTCCCCGGGCTGCTTCCGAACTCAACGGGCGTGTCAAGGAACTGATACTTCCTCATCATCCTCGCGTTGGTGACTGAGGCGAGCTCGCACAAGTCGCCGTCTGCCACCTGAACTTCCCTGTGGTTGTCGATAGCCTCCCTCTCCTTCATGTGCTCGAACGGCTCCAGACATCCGTCGACCAGCCGGAACGTTGAGAGTCTGACCGCGTCCTCGATGTCGTCACCTGAAGCCTTGTGCTGAGAAGAGGAAGGTGGGGAGAGTTTGGAGGGGGAGGGAGGAGGGAGAGTTGAGGGGAGATGGATGAGGGATGAGGGGGAGTGGGGGGAGTGGGAGGAAAGAGAGAGAAGGGAGGGGGAGGAGGGAGGAGGGAGGACGGGAGGAGGGAGGAAGGGAGGAGGGAGGAAGGGAGGAGGGAGGAAGGGAGGAGAGAAGAGGGAGGAAGGAGGAAGGAGGAAGGAGGAAGAAGGAAGAAGGAGGGAGGAGGGAGGAGGGAGGGGGGAGGGGGGATCGTCACCGATGAGGAAGACCCACGTCGACCCACTTGGAATCTCCCAACGTGCTGGGAACAGAACGACGCGAGATACGCCTTTCGAGTCAGCTGTCACAGGTATATGCGTCAGCTGTCCTCTAGCTGAAAGTCTTTGACTAGCCATACCGATCTCAACGGCAAACACAGTACAGCCAAGATGGAGGAACACCTGAGAAATTGTCACAGCAAGACATTCTACATGTTTTCATCATCATCATCATCATCGTCATCGTCGTCGTCGTCGTCGTCGTCGTTATCATCTTCATCATCATCATATCAATCTTCAATTTTCTCTCACCATATTTGCAAGTTCTGCAAATGTCTTGCCCTCAAAGAAAGGAGACAGTTTGGCACGATAGATCTCTTTGCCGCAACTTTGTACATATTCCTGTCGAGCAGAAGCTCAGCAACAACAAATACAAAAGTACACTTCACTCTCCTTCTCTCCTTGCTACTTGACATCAACTCTCCCTCCTGCTCCTCTTGCTCCCCTCTTCACCACTTGATCCAGATGCTAAGGCCACCTACTATCCTCTCCATCCGTTTGCTCCTCCTCCTCCTCCTGCCCCTCTCACCACTTCTCCTTCTCCTGCTTCTCCTCCTCTTCTCCTGCTCTCTCACAAACGTCTTCCTCCACCTGCATCCAGGTCTCCATGTTGTCCTTGGGCTCAGCGTTGGAGGAGCGGATGAGGTTGCTGATCATGGTGGAGAACCCTGGGCAGATGCAGCTCTTGCCCAGCAGGTTCAACTTGATCTCGTCAGTGCAGAGCACCTGACATGGAGGAGAGGAGAGGAGAGGAGAGGAGGAGAAGAGGAGAGGAGAGGAGAGGAGAGGAGAGGCCGACAGGTGCCGTAGGGATGGGAGGAAGGAAGCAGAGTTAAGAAGAAATGAGCGAGTTTGAGATGTCGGACAATGACAAACGGGAAGATAACGTGGAGAGGAGAAGAAAAGTCAGCAAACCCCGATAAAATCATCTTGTTTTCACCTGATGGAATGTTCTGCCATAACGAGATCTCGTGAAGTTTTCACTACTGTGAAAGAGGAAAATACAATTTCAAAAATGAATGAAAATTTCAAGGAGATTTTAAAGTTCCTGTCTGGCGCAATCAATTGCATCACTACCAGCGTGTCTTTCTTTGAGTACTTTGCAACCAGTTACACGATGAAGCGAAGAAATATGAAAACCTTCTGGATGTACTTTTTGATGCTCATTGCTTTCAATACAGTAGACTGCAATGAAAGGAAGATCAATGGCTGGAGGAGAGGGACAAGGATTGAAGGACCAATGGAAGGAAGTTGTGAACATGCCCAAGACAAAAGAATATGATCATTGATCATCAACAAAAGCATCAACACCACCTTGATCTGTATTATCGATTTTCACCCTTCTCCTCGTCTCCTCCTCCCCATCATCATCACCACCACCACCGCCGGCACCACCACCACCACCACCATCTCCATCGCCATCGCCATCTCCATCTCCATCTCCATCTCCATCTCCATCTCCATCTCCATCTCCATCTTCATCATTTCTTCTGCTCTTCTTCACCTGATCAGCCGCCTTCGGATCGTCGGTGTCCTTGTTGGTGAGGATGAAAAAACATTTCGCTCCTCTACGTCAAGACATCAGCAGGAACTTTCGAAAAAAATTGACGAGTCAGCCGCCGCTAGTCAAACACCTCGCGTCAGCTCGGCTCAGGTCATGATCCTCAAATGCTGATCCCTGGAGATACTTGACCTGGATTGCAAAATCAGCTAAACTACCAGATCGGAAAACAAAAGTTTCGCGCCTTGCCGAGCCAGTTTGGAGAGTCGATGAGAGAGAGGATAGACAGGGAAGGATGCTCCTCGCTCAGAAGAACGACGTTGATGATCTGATGTAGGAGAGGGGAAAAGATGTAAGGCGGTAAGTTAGAAAGTTGAACGAGGAAAATCGACAATAATCAGAAACAAATAAAATGTTTGGGGAACATCTCTTATTTGTTTCCCTTACACATCTTTTTAAACAAGTTCTCCTCAATTTCCTCGTTGCCCATCCCTCCCCTGCTCCCGTGCTCTCTTGCTTCTTCACTGATCTGTTCCCATCTCCCATCTCCCATCTCCCATCTCCCATCTCCCATCTCCCATCTCCCATCTCCCTTCTCCCATCTCCCATCCCCCATCCCCCATCTCCCATCTCCCATCTCACATACAAGGCAGCAAACTCCAGCTCCCTCACCTTCGCCATCTCGCCATGATCGGAGTGGAACATCTCATCAAGAAAGTCGCTCAGAGTCGTGTAGCTGAAACTCCCACAGACTACGACGTGCTGCAAGTTCCATCAGCAGTCTCCACTCCACTCTAGAGAAACGAGATAAAAAAAAGTCATCATTGCCTGCGTTCCCTTTCTCTTCTTGTAGGCGGCTCTTACATATACAGAGTCCACGGACAACAGACGCATGATTTCATTGAGCTGCAAACAACAAGCATCACAATCGTCAACGTCGTCAATGTATCATCGCACCTGATCGCCGACGAACGCAAGTGCAAAACAAATCATCGTCATCACCAGCATCTGCAGACATCGCATGTCACAGAGAAGAAGCTTGCAACCATTGCTCGTGGCTCCTCCTTGCACCTTGCCGGGGATAGACTTTGGTGAGAAATCTCCGTATCCCACTTGTCGCGTCATGTCAGCGTCATCAGCATCCGCACCTGATCGTACCTGAACTTACTGTGACGACTGTGAAGTAGAGCGCGTCATGAAACCATATCCTGAAGTCAGGTCTGCACCAAGAACAATCATGCTCTCAGCAAGTTTGACAAGGACGCTATCAACGAGTCACCTGTAGTTCTGCTCCACCGTCATGAAGAGCCCAGCAAAGCAGAACATCACGCTCCCGAACGTCAGCAGCACCTGAGAACTTTTCAGCTGCGCAAGTAGCCTTCACCACCTGCGGCCTAGCACATACTTTGATCATGTGAAAGAAGACCCCTGAACTCCCGTCTACCGGATTCTCTGCATCGCTGCAGCTCGTGTCATACACGACGACGAGGTGACAAGTGACAGCCGTTACCTGTCGTTCTCTTGGGATAATAAGATCAGGACCCGGAGGATTCGCAGCAGACAGACTACTCGAAGGAAACCTAGCTGGCTGGCGACGTTGATCTCGGTCGTGATTCCCTTCTTCTGTGTGATCTCGTCGTAGGTTTGTATGACGTTTGACGCGAGCAGGATGAGAAGTGGAGGGAAGACTGTGAGAATGTCGATGATGGTGAGCGCCTGCCGCAGGTGGGTCCATCGATTTTCAGCTGTGAAAAGGTGGAAAGTCAGACATATATGGAGGGAGGAGGGGGGAGGGAGGAGGGAGGAGGGAGGAGGGAGGGAGGAGGGAGGAGGGAGGAGGGAGGAGGGAGGAGGGAGGAGGGAGGAGGGAGGCGTCAAGTAGAAGAATGGATCTTTGGTTGACCAGCATAGAAGCGAAGGACGAACTCCGTCAAAAAGAAGTAGAGGAAGACATCTTGAATATTCTGCGAGGTCTGAACGAACTTTATGGAAGTTTCTCGGACATCCATGGGATGATCGTAGTACGTTGTGGTGACGTACAATACCACAGACGCCAACGAGAGAAGAATGTTCATGACGTCCATTGCAACCCCGAACCTCGTTGCATTGATGTAATAGTGCAGCCTTGACCTGGAGGGCGGTCAAATGTTTCGCTCATGAGCCAGGAAACTCATATCAACCTGAGGTTGGTGGCAACATGCAGCAATCTGCGGATTCGTCTCTTCACAAAGTTCACCATTTTGACCTCGCAAGTTCTTACTGAGAGCTCAGGCTCCCTCTCAGAGCTCCTCAGTCTCCCTGTATCCTGACTTCCTTGTCTCTATCTCTCTCCTCTCTCCTCGATCACCATCGCTCCCGCTGTCTCCCGCTCCTCCCACCGCCATCTTCAGCCATAGAGCGCCAAGTCCAATTTTTGCCAGTGTGTCAACTTACCCCTGCTTTGACCCCAGGTTTGACCCCTGTTTGACCCACCCAGGGACGGGTTGGGTGGGGATGAGGGTCCTTTCCTTTGGGGTTTGAAAATGGATCGGTAGAAAACCTTACAATAAAAAATCGCAGATCTTGAAGGGAACATATGGAAAAATATTGGAAATTAATAAAAGTTGTAGTGATTTTGTGAGGATCTCTTATGGAAATGGAGTAAATTTATAGCGCAGGAGCAGCGTGCAGCAGCGAGGAGCGGCGCCATGGTGAGTGAAGGGGGACGGGAGGGAGGGAGGGGGAGGGGGAGGAAGGGGAGGAGAAGGAGGAGAAGGAGGATGGCGAAGGGAAGCAGGACATGGTTGGCAGATGGGAGTGAGGTTGAGGAGGAGCACGGGAGGAAGGAGTGAATGTTTGCGATGCAACGGTCATTGGCGAAGGGATCCTTGGTGATTTGAGGCAAATAAGCGTATGATGAGTGTATGAGGTGATGGTTTTGGCAAGTGAAACTTTGTCTTCACAACGTCATACTTAAGGATGTTACCATCCGAATCTCTGTCTTCATATCCTGTTTGTGATTTAGTTTCTCATGTGCATGTTGCGGGCTGTGGTGTAGAGTTTGCGAGTTTTTAGGACATTGGTCAACTCTTTGTCATCGATTGACTCTTTCGCAGCTTCCCCTCTCACTCTTGCGAGCTGGGAAGGATAATCCCATGGTAGAACTTGTCTTTGTGTTCGAACGTGTCAATAATACTCTCAACCAGCTTGTGGAATTGAAGAATGGAGAGACATACAACGGGATTCTGGTCAACTGTGATATCTGGATGAACCTCAGTCTGCGCGATGTTGTTTGCACATCGAGGGTGCGGCTTGTTCTTCTGCTCTCAATCTCTGCATGCTGATGCTGCTGTAACAGGACGGTGACAAATTCTGGAAGATCCCAGAGTGCTATATCCGCGGCAACAACATCAAGTATCTACGTGTTCCTGACGAAGTGATAGACAAAGTGGTTGATGAGCCAGTGAAGAGTAAGGAGATCTATCCTGTGCTTCCCTTCTCTGACCATCTCGCAGAGGAGCGCAAGGAATTCGCTGGACGAGGACGTGGGCGAGGGGTGATTGGAAATCGTGGGGGTGGAAATCAAGGAGGAGGAGGACGAGGACAGGTAGACATCTTTCCTCCTCCCTGCTAATTGTATGAGACTTTCTTACCGGTTAACAGGGTGCTGATCGTGGAGGACGAGGAGGCAGAGGAGGAGGACGAGGAGGACGAGGAGGAGGAAGAGGACAGTGAGATAGGACAGCAGGAAGAGAAGTCCATCGGATATTGTCTGTCTATCACTAACTGTACAATGATGCGAGAAATCTTGAGTGGTAAAAGGATCGGATGATTAAACCAAGCTTGTTTTGATTTCCTTAAGAACAAACATCAATTCATGATGAATTGATTGAAACTGAGACTCAGTAGAGGGAAAAATGAGAAAAGCTCAGTTAAATCTGTCTCTCTTAAACGCCAGTGAACAGCATCCCCTCGGTCGTGTACTTGGTTGACACGGCGCGATCCTCCGTCTCGCCACCGATCAACTTCTTGGGAGTGCTCACGATGGCAGAGGCCTCATCGTCGAGTACAGAAGCATCCGACTGCTTAGGGAGATAATCCGCAATAGTCTGTCTGAGCAGGGCAAACATCTAAAGGCACGCAGACAGTGAGTAAGGAGTGAAAAATTCGATGATCGCACATTCATGCGCGAGATACATTGCAAATCAAGTAAGCAAATCACGCCTTCTTATCGCATGAGAACAAAGAAACATTTTCCCATGGAAATAAACAAACATTGCATGAGAAGAAACATTTCCCCGTGGAAGTAAACAAACATTGCCTTCTACAAGCAAGAACATTCATACACGCCCTCAATCAAACAGTTACAGCCATGACATCAGATCACAGCCCGATGCCAACATAAACCATCCTATCCATGCACGCGGACAAATACATAAATCACGCTATCCATGTTACGCGAACTACTGACGACAAGCAGTTCCCCAATTACATTAGTTATAAGCAAAAATGAACATGGTTTCTTCTTTTTCCTCCTTGCCCTCCACGTTTCACTGGGAGCTCAAGAGTCGTTACATTCACTAGAGTCTCTTATCGCTGAAGCATCAACATGACATTTCAACTAGTGCTCGAGTCCTTTACTGCTCCCCCTGTCTCACACCATAGACATGTTCATACCTCAACCATGTAGTAAACTTTTGGATTCCTACAAGAGAAAAACCTTCTTGACGCATCTGAATCTCGGGAATAAACAACTCAGTCATTCAATATCTCTCTGATGCTTCACATTCGCTGCTTCCCTGACTCGCTCGTCCCGCTCTCTCTCCTCCCCCTCCTCCATGTTCATGCTCATCGCGGTCGGCATGCCACGGTGAGCTCGATTCCGAATTTAGATCTGACCGTTACAAGCGCATTTTGAAACGGTCACTGGCTTGACTAAAAAAGGGACAGTGTCGAACGAAGGGTTGACCTGTCAACGATACTCAAGTCAATAAAGTTCTCATTATTGTCATAATTGTCATAATTGTCATAATTGTCAGTTGTATTGATCAGAGAAGTTTCATACTCGGCAAGCAGTTGACAGCTACACTGACATGTTGAGAGAGACGATCGTCACAACCGTTGAACCGTCATGGCGGCAGCGATGCCAGCTGGCAGCCATGGGGAGGGCAGGGCAAACGCTGAGCTCATGGGGACTGGAGCGATGACAGTCTGACTGACAGTCACTGAGCTGACAGAAGAGACTGAGTGCCCGGCATTGAGCAGGTTGTCTTGCTGGCTGACAGCTCTGTCGAGCTTCTCTTGGGTGATGCTGGTCGTCTTGTCTTGGTTGGAGGATGAAGTCACAACAAGGGTAGTGATGTCTACTCCCCCTGTCTGCCTCCTGCCTCCCGCTGCTGCCTTGGCTGAGCTCGTGATGGTAGTGTCTGGGTTGTCGACAAGCTGCATTGCGACGAGCACGGATCGTTCGATGGACTTCTTGATCTCTCCTGCTCCGAGGTCAGATCAGGGATGAACGAAGGCAGAGAGAGCCTGGGAGGAGGGCGCGAGCCAAGTGGAGGAGGAAAGAGAGTGGAGGAGGAGAGAGATTGGGATACGGAGGGGAAGATGGAGATTGTTCACCGGCATAGTCGGAAACTTTTTTCCCTTACACCTTGGCGACGAACGCAGCTGAGATCTTACTGGCGCTAGGAGGAGTCTGACTGATGGCTCCACAGTCCCCGCTCGAAGAGCATGCGATGCATCTGGAGTTGGCGTCCTTGTAGTAGCCGCTGATGCATGTGCCCCCGCACTTGCCGTCTGACTTGGTGGTGCAGGTGACAGTCCCGACACAGTGAGGGTCTTTGGGGCAAGAGACGCACAGGCCAGAGTCATCCTGGTAGGAGGTCGGCCTGCATGAGCGACCAAACGTCATGGCGAGTCTGGCGGTAGTGGAAGCGTCGCAGGAAGGGGGCTGGTTGTTGTAGAGGATATTGGACTTATGCAGCTGATCCTGCTGGTCGTTGTAGTCCCAGTCCAGCTCCGTGTACTGCAGCAACGCCACGCCTGACCGCCTTGAGCTCCAGGCGTCCCAGGGGAACGAGAAGCTTGTCGTCGCATGTCTGTGCTCGCCTTCGACAGCCAGGGCGTCGTCAAGCCCATGTCAGCGACGATGCAGGAGACAGTCTGGTCGCTTCCCCTCAGGTCGCCAATGGACTCCAAGGTCGCGGCCATACTCATCAGGTTCTCCCCGGAGACTTTCATCCTCATGGCCACGTCCATTCCAGCTCGTGACACCGCAAAGTGCTGGAAGAAGCTCGGGAGAGAGTTGTCCAGCAGGTCTCGAGTGCTGGCAGCGCCGGTGAGGGACAGGAGGGCTGACTGTGAAGCAGCTCGAAGACTTTTGGACCTCAACGTCGACTGCCCTTGCGAAATCTCAAGGCTGATCGCTGAAACTCCGCGGTAGTCAAAAGTCAATGAGCCCGAGTGATCCATGTCAAGGTCGATGCTCCCAGCGGGAATGCAAACGATGGTTGTGGCAGCTCCTTCCAGCAGGTTCTTAGCTGAGGTCCATTCATAGTCTCCTGTGCCCATGAGCAGCAGCTGCTCCTTTCCTTCCTTCAGGAGCTTCAAAGAGGCGCCATAAGGGCTTCGCACCCATCTCAGTCTCCCTTCAAGGCTCCACTCGGACCATCGTTCCTTGTTCACGATGAAGAGGCTCGAGATCCTTCCTCGCAGCTCGTTCGAGTTTGACGCGACCTCTGCCCCCAGGTCAAAGTCGAGCAGCTGTCGGCCTCGGAAGGCGTTTCGGCACATGACATTGACAGTCGTGACGCCAGAGGATGTTTGAAGATTCCCGGCTAGTCCCAAGTCAATCACCAGCTCCTTTCCCAGCGACACATTCATCAGAGCTCTACCGTACGTACGTTCGTCAGTAGAATCGTCAAGCTGTACGTAGGACGATAGCCAGGGAGAGCCATGCAGGTCACTCACAGCGACATGCCCGGACCTCGGAACCATCCGTGACGAGTCAAGCTCTGCCGCCATCGAGCCCACGACGTTGACGACATCCGATCCGACGTGCCCCTCGAGCGAGCTGAAGCCGCTGACAAGCTGATCTAACATGGTCCCTGTCCGCGTCATGTTCATCTTCAAAGGCTTCCCCTGCCACGTCCCCACCAGCCCCGGAGCTAGACGAAGCCTCCTCTCGTCTCTCACCTCCTGGCACCTGCTGTTGCACGAGAAATACTTGCCTTGCTCTAACACAACCGTCTGGTTGCACGCGCTCAAAGAGTCGTAGCCTAGAGTCAAAGCCAGGTCTCCCTTCGCCTCAAGGCTTACACTTCCTACTGACGGCCCCAGCAAGAGCCGAGTAGAGTAGCTCGCCACAAGCTCCGACGATTTCTTGCTGGTTTTATCGAAGGGCAGCACTCCAGCAACGGCAGCATTGGAGCTTGGGCATGAAGGGCTGCTGGAGTAGGACTCATTGCGAGAGCCCTTGGCCAGCAGAGAGCCTGTCCAGCTCAGCACGTGCTGATCTGGGAGAACGAAGGTCACGTTGCCTTGTCCGGCAAGTAGGTGATGGGCATCAATACTGCCGGTCACAGACGCGTTGAGCAGGATCAGCTGCTTCCGGTCTTCGCTGATGCGCAGGTAACCTTGATAGCAGCTTTGCGGCCAGGCGGCGCTCAACGAGGTGTCAAAGAGATCAATCTCAATCAGCAGGGTCAGCCCGATGCTTCTAGGAGCCTCCAGGGACGCGCTAAGACCCAGCTCTGTGTGTAGTAAAGTCTTATCGTCCCATTTGACATCGGCCGAGAGGTCGATCGATCGATCGCTCCCTATCAAAAGACGTATTTTGAGCCTGTCAGCTTGCTTCAGGGTGTCTTTTCCCGTGAGGTTCAATTGCAGCTGGTTTTCGCTGGAAATGAGTTGACCATGAATATTCCCATCCAGGAGCTGAGAAGAGCCAGAGGCGAGACCGGGATGGCCACTAGACCGAAGATGTCACTATCACCGCTATCACCGCTCCTGTCCTCCGTGAGCCAGCTGCCCTGTAGTGAGTACAGCTCCCGGTGACGAGTCGACATGGTGGAAGAGAAAGTCCTGTTGATGGGCAGGTCGATGAGGTAGACAGCGTCTGATAGCCCCCTTCCTGCCACGTTCCTCCACTCCCACTCAGCTGTCCCTTTGTCGTCCATAAGCTTCATCATGGCGTACAGTGTGTCGAACTTGTTGGGGCTGCCGGACATTTGGGCCATGCCTACATCGAGCTGAAGAGCGTGTCTGACCCACACGTCTCCATCGGCATCGACGTTGAGGTCGCAGGAAACTCTCAGGGAGTCTTCGTTCACATCACCTAGGCCGGTCGGAACTTGACTCGTCCTAGCCAGGAGGCTGAGGAGGCTGGAGCGGTCAATCTTGCTGAGGCGGGTGACATTGGCACGGGCATTGAAAGCAGGGACGCCTTGTCCGGACTCGAAGTAAGGGTTCTCAGCTAGGGTGAGGATGACGGAGGGGAGATACTCTGAGTCCAGCAAAGGCAACTTGGGGACCTCGGAACACCCTAGAGGGTTCTTGGCATAGCTGGCACAGAAGAGAAGTTTCCAACCGTCCACAACGGTCACTTCGAGGCATCTTTCATTGCCATCGGCACCCAGCTGAGAACGACGATGCGCTTCATCGGTGCGACCTCTCTTGCCGACCTAAGGCTTGATGGCGTAAGTCGTCTGGTTCCCAAACAAGGAACTGAACAAACGCGCGCTAGAAGGGGAGACGGTGGCAGTCACTGCAACTCCATACACAGGATGAGTTGTGAGAACGTTCATAAAGACTCCGATCGCTGGCCGCAAACTGCCCGCACCGCACTTTCCTCCTGCACAGGTGATGAAAAGATTCGCTCTGGACTGAGCCTGGCCCTTTCGCTCGCTCTCCTGCCCGGCGACAACCAGCCAAGTCGTGGGCAACGTCCCCACTCTGAGGAGCGCGTTGGACGGGTCAGCACTTGCAGCGGGGTCATCGGAGAGTTTCCCTTCAAATGCGGAAGCGCTGACGTCAAACGAGATCTCAGGAATGTGCAGGTAAACAGCCGAGATGACGGGGCTTTGGAGGAGAACGAGAGGTAGTTTCGGCCTCACCAGTAGCACCTCGCGATTCTTGTCAACAGCAAACATGTTTGAAAGGCCTCGCATCAGTTCGCTCGCCCACTTGCGCATTCTCTTCCCGTCGGATTCAAAGGTCTCAGTACGATTTGGGACACTTGAGATTTTCAACAAGGTCCAGGAGCGTAGCGGTTTTCGCTGCCTTTTCATTTTCCTAGTATTTCATTGAGGCGGGTTTGTTGGATTTTTCCTCATCCTCCTTTGTTTGCTCCGGTTTGCCTTTTCTTTTCAGTCAATAAACGAATACAAACATGTCGGCTGTCGGCAGCAGCAGGTCGAGCAAGAAGAGGAGACTGGAGGGATCAGACGAGGCGAGAGAGGAGGGAGGAGAAGAAATGAACGCAAAGAGAGCGAAGAAGAGATCGCCAACACGAAGAAGTACATGCGAGCATGGACGACGGCGATCGCAATGCAAGGGCTGCGGGGGCGGCAGCATTTGCGAGCATGGACGGCGGCGATCGGTATGCAAGGACTGCGGGGGCAGGAGCATATGCGAGCACGGGCGGGTCAGATCAAAATGCAAGGAGTGCGGGGGCAGCAGCATATGCGAGCACGGGCGGGTCAGATCGGGATGCAAGGGATGCGGGGGGGGCAGCATATGCGAGCACGGGCGGCGGCGATCTCAATGCAAGGGATGCGGGGGGGGCAGCATATGCGAGCACGGGCGGGTCCGATCGGGATGCAAGGGCTGCGTGGGCAGGAGCATATGCGAGCACGGGCGGGTCCGATCGGTCTGCAAGGAGTGCGGGGGCAGGAGCATATGCGAGCACGGGCGGGTCCGATCTCAATGCAAGGGATGCGGGGGCAGCAGCATATGCGAGCACGGGCGGCGGCGATCGAGATGCAAGGAGTGCGGGGGCAGCAGCATATGCGAGCACGGGCGGCAGCGATCGAGATGCAAGGGATGCGGGGGCAGCAGCATATGCGAGCACGGGCGGGTCCGATCGGGATGCAAGGGCTGCGGGGGCAGCAGCATATGCGAGCACGGGCGGGTGAGATCGGTATGCAAGGGATGCGGGGGGGGCAGCATATGCGAGCACGGGCGGGTCCGATCAGGATGCAAGGAGTGCGGGGGGGGCAGCATGTGCGAGCACGGGCGGCAGCGATCGAGATGCAAGGAGTGCGGGGGCAGCAGCATATGCTGAGCACGGGCGGCAGCGATCGAGATGCAAGGGATGCGGGGGCAGCAGCATATGCGAGCACGGGCGGGTCAGATCTCAATGCAAGGACTGCGGGGGCAGCAGCATATGCGAGCACGGGCGGCAGCGATCGGGATGCAAGGGATGCGGGGGGGGCAGCATATGCGAGCACGGGCGGGTCAGATCTCAATGCCAGGACTGCGGGGGGGGCAGCATATGCGAGCACGGGCGGGTCCGATCGAGATGCAAGGGCTGCGGGGGCAGCAGCATATGCGAGCACGGGCGGCAGCGATCGGTCTGCAAGGGATGCGGGGGAGGGAGCATATGCGAGCACGGGCGGGTCCGATGTCAATGCCAGGTCTGCGGGGGCGGCAGCATATGCGAGCACGGGCGGGAGCGATCGAAATGCAAGGAGTGTGGGGGAGGGAGCAGCAGGTACAAGCAGGGGAGGAGCTGATCAGGTGCGGACAAGATGTTGCTGTGTAGCAGGATGACCGGCTTGCAGGATGAGGAGGTGGGGGCCGGGGGGTAGTTGGGTTTGTGCTAGTCAGATAGCACCAGAGCGTTTTATTGAGTTGAACTATCCAGTCGGGAGCATATGCTCGTGTGAACTTCATACCTCTACTCTTCACCTTTGTGTGCGATCCAGCGGACTCCGAGTGCCTTGAGCACTCGCTACGGTAGACGTCTGCAGCCCGTGTAGCTTCGGGGGTACGGGTGGGGTCCCTCATCCTGATAGAAGGAGGAGCAGAAGCTCGTGAGGAGCGAGAGCTTGCGCGAGGGCCAGCGGGAGTCTGCCCGTACAGCAAGGAGCACCAGACCTAGCCCTTGTCTCAGCCTGCAGGAGGATCAGCTGAGCTACAAGACTCTGTTCTCTCCTCTGAAGCCCTCAAGGTCTAGTGCAGCGATGGCTACCATCTCCGATGTACTCTTTCACTCCCGGTCCTACTCGCAGCTCCTTAGCGCCGCCGGGCTGTCAGAGCTGCACAGGATACTCTACTCCCGTGTGAACCTGCTGAAAAGAACCACCTCTGGAGGTCTTTGTCGCAGGACTAGTGTACCCGTGGTGGTCAAGCTGAGAGGACGGGTTCTCTTTTCTACGAGAGAGCAAGGCTTCCTCTCCAAGTGCTGATGGGATGTTCAACTTCTGAGGAGAAAAGGTTGTCAACTTCCAAACAGAGGACCCCTGCATCCTTCAGCAAGGAGCACTACCCCTAGTCCTTCCCTTAGCCTATAGAGGATCAGCCTCTTCAGCTAGACGGGCTGTTCTGTCTTCATATTGTATGCCTCTGATCTAGCATCGCTAGTCAACTCGACATCGCTACACTTCACCTCTTCATCTGATCCAGCGGAGGTGACTTGAGCATTCGCTCTAGACGTCTGCAACCCGTAAGGCTTCGGGGGGTGGCACGGGGCATGCCGTCGGGTCGGCGTCAGGAGCTTCCTGGAGGCCCCTCTCCTCGCGTCATCGCAAGCAGAGTCGCCGCTACTGCCGTTGCTCCATCCGCGAGCAAGGCGGAAGGTGGTCGTGCTTATGCTTGCGCCTCGCCTCTCAGCATCAGTGTAGACACTGCAGTAGCAAGCCGAGCTGAAGACTCACTAGGGTCAAGAGCAGCACATACTACAGTGCTACACCCACCTGGCTCCTGATTCAGCTACACTTTCCACACTGCTACCCACGGCATGGGAGTGGAACTACCCGGGTACGGCCCTGGAACTGACTGTACACTGAGCACTCGGGACCTGCCGCCATAATCTTTCAGTAACCGCCGACACTCTATCCCAGACAAATCATGCAGCAAACACTACCACATAGCTCCTTCTTCTCCTCCTTCATCACCTCTCCAGGTGCTCCCTCCCTGCTATCCGCCCTCCCTGGATATCCTCGCTCACAAATCCAGCAGAGACCCTCCTAGAGGTCTCACGCGGACCTCCCTCATGTCGGTATGCCATGAGGAGCCACACCCTGGTGTTCAGTCTACCTTCCCTGTGCTCCTCTACTCCTCTGTGTCGTGACTTTAGCTCCGTCTCGAGCGACTTGGACGGTCTTCTCGTCAAGGTGAGCTGTTGCTGTCCGCATGACCGTCATACCGTACAAGTCTATTCGTACTACTGGCCTCCACCTGCCCTGCCGTTTCTATTCGTTATTCTATTACCACCAAGAGGAGGCCTTCCTAGCCGTCTTGCTAAGGTCTTCTCATGTCTGGATGCTTGGGTTTCACATCCTAGCATACAGTCTATCTCTCATGTGCTTCTCAACCCCTGTTTCGTGTGCATTCAACTCGGTCTTGAGCAAAAACTGTCTTATTGCAGCTGAGGTCAACATGATATTTGCATTATTTCAGCATGGTAAAAGTCTAACAAACTCGTACTCCGTCACTCCCTCCTGACCGCGATAAGTCCAAAAACAACCCCTACCCATCTCCTCATCATGAAAGCCGGTCGTCCTGCTACACAGCAACATCTTGTCAGCGGATGATCAGCTCCTCCCCTGCTGGTACCTGCTTTTCCCTCCCCCGCATCCCTTGCAGACTCATCTCATCCGCCCGTGCTCGCATATGCTCCTGCCCCCGCACTCCTGACATTCCGATCAGACCCGCCCGTGCTCGCATATGCTGCTGCCCCCATATCCCTTGCATCCCGATCGGACCCGCCCGTGCTCGCATATGCTCCTGCCCCCGCACTCCTTGCAGACCGATCGCTGTCGTGTGTGCTCGCATATGCTCCTGCCCCCGCATCCCTTCCATACCGATCTCATCCGCCCGTGCTCGCATATGCTCCTGCCCCCATATCCCTTGCAGACCGATCGGACCCGCCCGTGCTCGCATATGCTCCTGCCCCCGCAGCCCTTGCAGACCGATCGGACCCGCCCGTGCTCGCATATGCTGCTGCCGCCCCCGCAGCCCTTGCAGACCTATCGCTGTCGCGTGTGCTCGCATATGCTGCCCCCCCCGCATCCCTTGGATCCCGATCGGACCCGCCCGTGCTCGCATATGCTCCTGCCCCCGCATCCCTTGCATCCCGATCAGACCCGCCCGTGCTCGCATATGCTCCTGCCCCCGCATCCCTTGCATACCGATCTCACCCGCCCGTGCTCGCATATGCTCCTGCCCCCGCATCCCTTGCAGACCGATCGGACCCGCCCGTGCTCGCATATGCTCCTGCCCCCGCACTCCTTGCATTTGGATCGCTGCCGCCCGTGCTCGCATATGCTGCTGCCCCCGCATCCCTTGCATCCCGATCTGACCCGCCCGTGCTCGCATATGCTGCTGCCCCCGCACTCCTTGCATTTGGATCGCTGCCGCCCGTGCTCGCATATGCTGCTGCCCCCGCAGTCCTTGCATCCCGATCGCCGCCGCCCGTGCTCGCATATGCTGCTGCCCCCGCATCCCTTGCAGACCGATCGGATCCGACCGTGCTCGCATATGCTGCTGCCTCCGCATTCCTTGCATTTGGATCCCCGCCGCCCGTGCTCGCATATGCTCCTGCCCCCGCATCCCTTGCAGACCGATCGGACCCGCCCGTGCTCGCATATGCTGCTGCCCCCGCATCCCTTGCATCCCGATCGCCGCCGCCCGTGCTCGCATATGCTGCCCCCCCCGCATCCCTTGCAGACCGATCGCTGCCGCCCGTGCTCGCATATGCTGCCCCCCCCGCATCCCTTGCAGACCGATCGCCGCCGCCCGTGCTCGCATATGCTCCTGCCCCCGCATCCCTTGCAGACCGATCTGACCCGCCCGTGCTCGCATATGCTGCTGCCCCCGCACTCCTTGCATTTCGATCGCTGCCGCCCGTGCTCGCATATGCTGCTGCCCCCGCACTCCTTGCAGACCGATCGCTGCCGCCCGTGCTCGCATAGCTTTCTTCGTATTCGTTTGGTTTCCCTTTCTGCTTCAGATCTGCCCCCCTCCTTTTCTCTCTCTGTCTTCGTGTCTGCTCCCTCCAGCCTCCTCCTCTTGCTCGACCTGCTGCCTCCTACAGCCGACATGGCTCTGCTTCTGTGGTAGCTGCCCCCGTGTGTGGCAGCGCCCAACAACACAGTCCGCCTCAGAAATCACGGCTGCGGCAGCCCCCGGGCCCATCATATGGCAGTCCGGCGGCCCGGCGGCCAGGGCCGGGCGGGCCTGCCAGTGGCTCCGGGGCGGACTCGAGTCCGAGTCGAGTCGTGGCACCGGGCCGCGGCCCGGCCCGGCTCGAGACTGGACCGCCGGGGGGGCCGGGGAATCGAGACGGTGGCAGGAGGGGTTGATGTCAGTGATGCACTCGGATTCAAAGTTAACTTAACTGGCGGAGCAGTCACTCAATGAGGAGACTGGGGGACCGTACTTGTCCTGCGCGCAGACCGGCGGTACTAAGGGAAGGTATCAGTTAAGTTTGGGGGAACTTAACTTTCAGTTTGAGTAAAAGAGGAGACTCAGTGAGACTGTGAGAGGAGAGGCCCTTGAACGAACCTTTAACTAAATAATAAGTTAGAGGAAGGAACAGGAAAGAAAAATTGCCCACCAGACATTTTTTTTCATTTTTTATTTACCTGTTGGTTGGTCGATCGATCCATTTTTTTGGCGCCAAAAAAAGAAAGAGGGAGGTGGCAGACTGATGGGGTAGGGGTGCGAAAGAAAGATCTCGAAGGGTGGTGTGGGCCGAGAGACTGAGAGATAAGGTGGGGTAGTCAGTGGTTGTTGAAAGTTGAGGATCAGATGAATGCAAATATTTACTGGAGTGCTAATTATAGAAACTGCCATCTCAAGATGTAGACTTTAGAGAATCAATCATACACTGATTGACCAGGTAGGGTGGTGCCAATGATTGAAGAGGTAGGGTGGGTCTTTCTCAGTGGGGGTAGGGTGCAGGAGCGGGAATGCAAGAGGATGTGTTAGCCAGGAGGGGGCGATGGTAGGGAGGGAGAGGGATGGAAGGGAAGGGAGGAGAGGTAGAAGGGGAGACAAAGTTGAGTTGATGCTGGGAGGAGAGGAGAGGAGAGGAGAGGAGAGGATGCTGGGATGAGGAGGGGAGGACATGATGTGAGTGAATTCCACAGTGAAGACAAAGAAAAGAGCACTGGAGTAGGCCGGTACGAGTGCACGATGCCAGAATGATCGCTCGAGGAAGTGGGGCGACGAGAAAAGATGCTCGGGAGAAGAGCATAGGTTACGACGCCTATGTTAGCAAGTTTATGTAAGAAGGATTGTCAAAAGAGGTGAGATTTTGCGAGAGCAGACAAAAACAGAAGGGAGGGGAGGGGCTAAGAAAGAGATAAGGAGGCGCGGGATCCAAAGGATACGATCCCTCTGGCAGTTTTGAGATGAACACGGACAGAGATATCGCATGGTTCCCGCTGTTTGGTTGGATTGACCCTGCCAGACGCCATGGAGTGTTTTTGACATTGGGGTACAGGTGTAGGCTACGATGCACTGCTATGTTGTGACAGCCCATAGGGCTAGTTGTGCACAACTCTCGGTTCGAGGAAGCTTCACCGGCCCCAAAGACACCAACCTCATCGTCGCCAAGGGATCGCGTCTGGTCATCTACACACTCACACCTGAGGGGCTCCAGCCGGTGCTGGACACTGGGATCTACGGCAGGATAGCAGCGATAGAACTCTACACTGTAGCCGGAGCAGAGCGAGAATCTCTGTACATCTTGACGGAGAGGCTCAAGTTCTGTATCGTGGAATATGATAGCAGTACTGGTGAGCTGATCACAAAGGCCATGGGTGATGTTCAGGATTCAGTTGGGAGGCCGGTCGATGGTGGGCCCATAGCGCATATTGATCCTGAACGACGGATGATCGGCTTTCTGCTGTATGACGGACTTTTCAAAGTGATACCCATCGACACAAGGAACGGTCAACTTCGAGAGGCTTTCAACATCCGGCTTGAAGAGCTTCAGGTCCTCGACGTTCAGTTCCTGTACGGGTATGCGCAGCCAACTATCGTGCTGCTCTATCAGGATCCGAAAGAGATGAGACATTTGAAGACATACCAGGTGTCTATCAGAGACAAGGATTTCATTGCGGGGCCATGGAGTCAGACAGGAGTGGAGATTGGAGCCACCATGATCATTCCTGTGCCCACTCCCATTGGAGGATGCATCTTACTGGGCGAACAGACCATCTCGTATCTCAATGGAGATAAGGGAGACACCAAAACGATTCACATGGACATGACTGTCATCCGAGCTTGGGGAAAGATTGACGAGGACGGCAGACGGTATCTGCTGGGGGACCACCTTGGCCAATTGTATGTTTTGGTGTTGGAATTCGATGGAAACAAGGTTCTTGGTTTGAAGTTAGACACTCTTGGTGAAACATCCAGCGCTAAGACGATAACATACTTGGACAGCGGTGTAGTATTCATCGGCTCCTGCTTCGGAGATTCTCAATTGATCCGACTCCATCCAGACAAGGATGAAAATGACAGCAATATCGAAGTCCTTGAATCTTTCACCAACCTTGGACCCATTCAGGATTTCTGCGTCGTCGACTTGGAGAGACAGGGTCAAGGACAGGTGGTGACATGCAGCGGAACACTGAAAGATGGCAGCCTGCGTGTTGTGAGGAATGGGATCGGAATCAATGAGCAGGCAGCCGTGGAACTACCTGGAATCAAAGGACTTTGGTCTCTGAGAGAATCGATTGACGCTCAGTACGACAAGTACCTCATTCAGAGCTTCGTCAATGAGACTCGAGTGCTGGAAATCGCGGATGAAGAACTTTCAGAAACTGAAATCGACGGATTCGATCACAACGCCCAAACGATCTTCTGCAGCAATGTTCTTGGGGATTGCTTGCTGCAAATCACCGAAGTCAGCCTGAGACTTGTTAGCACCAAATCGAAGCAGCTCCTGAAAGAGTGGTTTCCTCCAAATGGCGAGCGAATTACAGTGGCTGGTGGCAATGTACAGCAGGTTGTGCTTACGTCTGGGAAACGCACTTTGATCTACCTCGATGTTTCTAATGGTGATGTCACCGAGGTGAAACGAATCGAGATGGATCAGGAGATTGCTTGCTTGAATTTGAATCCTCTTGGGGAAAAATCTGATCACAACAAGAGCGATTTTGTGGCAGTTGGACATTGGAATCTTTCGTTGTCAATGCTCAGACTCCCTTCCATGGAAGTCGTCTGCACTGAAAGCATCGGAGGGGATGCCATCCCAAGATCACTCCTCCTAGTCACCTTGGAAGGTGTTGACTACTTGCTCTGTGCTCTAGGAGACGGTTATCTGTTCACCTTTGCGATTGATGCTTCAACTGCTCAGATAGGAGAGCGAAAGAAAATCTCATTGGGAACTCACCCAATGATCCTCAGCAAGTTCATGTCGAGAGGAGCAACACACGTCTTCGCTGCATCTGATCGACCCACAGTGATCTACAGCAACAACAGGAAGCTTCTGTTCTCCAATGTGAACCTCAAGGAGGTCACCCAAATGGCCCCGTTCAACTCAGAAGGATTTCCAGACTCGCTTGCAATCGCTACAGAGACGAGTCTCCGTATCGGTGTGATTGATGACATTCAAAAGCTTCATATTCGAACTGTATATCTAAGGGAACAACCAAGGTGAGGCGTCGTTATCCCAGATTGCGTTGTTGACAGTCCCACTTCCAGGCGGATTTGCCACCAAGAATCATCCAAAACGTTCTGTGTTGCTACTCTCAGTATCAGGATCAATCGGGACGGAGAAGAAGTTGAGGAGCAGTTCATCAAGCTCTTCGATGATCAGACTTTTGAGGTTTGAGTTGTGTGCGGATGAATCTGAAGCCTCCTCATTGTTCATCTTCAGATTCTTGACACGTACCAACTTCAAGAGTTCGAGAACACTTGTAGCGTCGAATGCGCATCCTTTAGTGATGACCCAACTCTGTACTACATTGTTGGAACTGCGACTGCGGTACCACAGGTGGGACAGGCTCGAAGAATTGTAGGTTGCAGCCTGACGGGTGGTAGGAGTCGGAGCCCAAGGAAGGAAGGCTGTTGGTATTCGAAGTGATCGATAGGAAATTGCACCTGAAAGCCTCCAAGGAGATCAAGGGGGCTCCCTATCAGGCAAGAATGGAAGTTGGGCCGGAAGCCCGTGACGGCTATGACAGATTAAACCGTTCAACGGAAAATTGCTGGCTGGGATCAACTCAAAGATCGAGCTCTTTCGCCTGTCCGACTCCGACACGGGTCACATGTAAGACTTGGAAGTCATGGAGCTTTCGTGGGTCTGACAGGTTGGGTCAGGGAACTTGTATCGGAGTGCTGTCATCGCGGCCACATCCTTGTGCTCTACCTTCAAACGCGCGGGGATTTTATCGTTGCGGGCGATCTGATGCGCTCAATCTCACTGCTCACCTACAAGCAAGTGGATGGTCAGATCGAGGAGATCGCGAGAGATTTCAATGCCAACTGGATGACTGCAGTGGACATCCTCGACGACGACACATTTCTGGGTACTTGATTCGATGCGGCCTCTCAATGATTTGACAGACTGCTCAGGGGCCGAAGGATACTTCAACTTGTTCACAGTCAGAAAGAACACAGATGCAACATCCGACGAAGAACGCGCGAGGCTTGAAGTAGTCGGCGAGTATCACCTGGGGGACATGGTGAACCGGTATGCTCCACATCGCCCTCTCGAACCTCCAATGGCTGCCCTCCATCCTGTCTATCCTGTTGCGTGAATTATGACAGTGACATCGCAGCTTCCAAAGGGGATCACTTGTTCTTCGAAGCAGTGACACGCCGACAACAGACACCATCATATTCGGCACAGGTCTCTTGCTCTGAGCGAAGAGATAGGGGAGGTGATGCCGAGTCGCAGTGAACGGGATGATCGGGGTCATTGCCGTGCTCTCCAAGGAGGAATACGAGTTCTTGCTCAAAGTAGGACGGGACAGCAAGTGTGACGTGCCTGACGATGGATGCGCAGGTGCAGGATGCGTTGAACTTCGTCATCAAGGGAGTTGGGGGCCTTCGACATGAAGACTGGCGATCCTTTGAGAACGAGCGGACGCAGGTGAGAGGGTCAGACTAGTTCAGCATCGTGTGACTTTCAAGTTGGCAGGGAGCGCGGGCACCCAAGGGCTTCATAGATGGAGACTTGATCGAGTCCTTCCTGGACCTGAGAAGAGAAAAGATGGAGGAGGTTTGACTTGTTTCTCGGCTCCTTGAGACTCACACCCTTCAAGGTCTGCCACGCCATCGGCAGCATCACAGTGGAAGAGCTCTCAAGGAAGATCGAAGAGCTGCAGAGGCTACACTAGCGCATGAGCAAGGGACAATAAACGCAAGCGACGACAAGTGTGCGGTCTATCTTCTCACATCGATACACTCATCAGGAAAGGACATGTTACAACATTTTATTTAATCCCTTTAGCTAACAGGGTTTAATTCACTCGGGACATGTACGTCCGTCCAAGACTCTCCAGTCCTGCTTACGACTTGTCAGATTGCTCGACTTCCCTTGGCTTCCAAGACAAGCAGAGCAACAAGTCGATCAGGAGGCATGTCCGCACTGGCTTAGAACGGCAGCCTTGCACAGAATCATAGTCGATCATTTGGGGAAAGAAGGTTTGCTCCTCACGCCGACAGCACCAACAGCATACACGCAGACAAGAAATTTCGTCACCTGTAGCGAAGGGAGCAAGGTCTTCGGGTCAAGGCCCTGCAGCAGGCAGTCAGGCAGGTTGCTGGGAGCAGGTGAGGAGGGAGGGGTGGAGGAGGGGAGATGGCTCAGACATCCAAGGAAGATAAGGCTCTCATAGAGTGCGACCCCGGCTAAAGGCTCTCACTCTAGAGGGGTCAACTGCGAATGTTGATGAGACGAAAAGTGTATCGATCTTCGCCATGACATGTGTGGAGCAGTAAGACGGGCGGGCGGTACTAACCATTCTCATGCGGCCAACAACCCGACAGGAAGCTTCATGATCGACTGCAAGAGACGATTCAGACAAAGACACGGCGCGGGTGTGCATGTAGACTAGCAGAGCAACAAGTCGATCAGGAGGCATGTCCGCACTGGCTTAGAACGGCAGCCTTGCACAGAATCATAGTCGATCATTTGGGGAAAGAAGGTTTGCTCCTCACGCCGACAGCACCAACAGCATACACGCAGACAAAAGGTCAAGCAAAAATCACCTCTATCTCAAGATTCCAAGCTTGCGACGGGAGCTCTTGACCTGAAGACGATACGGTCAGGGCCAGACTCAGGCGGGGTAGGAGGGAGGGGGAGGAGGGGAGATGGCTCAGACATCCAAGGAAGATAAGGCTCTCATAGAGTGCGACCCCGGCTAAAGGCTCTCACTCTAGAGGGGTCAACTGCGAATGTTGATGAGACGAAAAGTGTATCGATCTTCGCCATCGTAGGGGAGGAACAGGGAGAAGGGGGGGAGAGGACGAGGAGGTAGTGTAACCCACCATCATCATGTTCGCTCTCGAGTTCCTGCGATCAACGAGGTCAGGCAAGTTCACGTGGGTTGACAAAGACAAGAGACAACAAGGTTGAGGTCAGGTGGTTGATCCTGATAACTTGTATCATCATCAACGCATCAGAGAGATTCCCATCTTTTGTCATCGTCCCTCAACTCCCCACACGCATCAAACGCAGCTCAGCTCACCTCCAGCTGAGGCAGTCGACGCGGCAGCTGACAAGTTCCCAACCTGCAGGGCCACATCAGCACGGGGCCATTGTAGTCAATCGGGGAGGGGGTGGGGGAGGAGTTCCGATCAGATAGGGAGTTTGGCATTTCCACTGTCTATCAACACCAAATAATTTTCTGCCTGGGGCGACAACTTCGGTCATCAGGTCGGAGTGGGAAGGAGGACACAAGGAAAGAGGCAGCAAACCGACCTTGAGCTGGACCCGACGAGGAGCAGAAACTCGGTATCTGTTGCAGTATATTGTCAGGGCACAGCAACACAAGAGGAGGAGGAGAGGAGGGTGGGCACGTGCGTCAGAATAAATTTACACACATTGAACAATCAGCATTCGGATGTCAGTCCGCCCGTTCGCTTATTTCATCAAACGCAGAGAGTGGGGTGGAGTAGGTGAGTTCCAAAGCTCCCCTAACCTTGTGCTTGCACCATGTACCGAGGGCACATCTGGCTCACTAGGAAACAAGCATGTCAACTAGGAAGAGAGCTGCGCAACATGGGGGGAGGAAGGGCAAAGAACTCAGATAAATCAAAGGACGGTAACTTCAAGATAGATCAGAAGCAGAACTGGCAGAATCCTTTCTTTCTTCACCGCTCGTTGCCAACAACAACACAGGGAACATCAGCACCTTGCTCTCTGAAAACCCAACCAGACAGAAGACTCCACTGTGAAAACAACAAAATTGCCATCAGAGTAAGTGGGAGCAGGAGGTGAGGGAGAGGAGAAACAACTAGTGCGAGGCTCAGGCAAGTCTGGTGTAAAGTTGTAATCAACGCGCAATCATAGTTTTGAGGATAGGTTGTCCTCACAGCCTCACGGACACAAACACATAGGGCATCAAGACAAGACAGCAGGGAGAATGCGATTTCACTCCTCACCTCTTTCACTTCTGTCCTGGAAGCTTGTTCGGATCCATGGTGACATGTCGCGTTGGGTCGATGTTCATTGCGTACTCCCCGTCTCCCTTCCGCTCTCCTTGCACGATCTGATGTCTCAGCATCTCCTCTGCCTCGTCCACATCTTGCATCAGCTGCTTCAGCTTCTCTGGATCCGACACATTGCGGTTTTCAAGGAAGTATCTCCTCAGCTCCCTCCTTGACTCTGCGAGCATCAGCAGGTCGTTCCTGAAGACTAGCTCACGAGCTCGCATCAACCTGACAACAAGATCAGAAGACATGCAAGACGCACCATCCCCTCCTCTCCTCCCTGTTTTCACACCTCTCCCCCGCAACTCGCCTCCTCGCTCCTCGCTCCTCGCTCCTCTCTCCCTCCTCCTCCTCTCTCCTCTCTCCGCCTCCCTCCCTCACCTCCTGTACGCGGCTCGTGCAGCCATGGAGTCGATGCAGGGGAGGGAAGCTTCTCTTCTTTATTGCAAATCTGAGCCAGGTGGGTAGGAGGGGGGGTAGGGAATATTTCATCTGTATGGTAGGTAGGGTATATATCGTTAGTAGGGGTGGGTGATCTCCTCTAGAACACCTCGCATTCTACTCTAAAATGTAGGGTGGGGTGATACAAAAGTGGGGGTATATTGTGACAGTACCGGTACATTACCAGCATCCTGGACGTCCGATTGGAAAGGGAGGTGGGGTAGGTCAGGTATCTGCACGTGCAAGGCACGAGGCTAAAATTAGTCAACCGCGACTGAAAGCCGCTCAGCTGGCCGACCGTAACTGGGTAGGCCGGGCCAGAGGCCGGGCCCGGGCCGGCTACCGTGCCCGGGGCCCGGTACGACTCTCAGAGATTGCACTCAGACTCGGAGCTGCGGGGCAGGAGAACTAACCGGCGTGTCGCAATCTACCACCTCTCTCTCTCTCTTGCTCCTTCGTATCTGCTCCCCAGCGACCTGAGGCGCCAGCAGCCGGCTGATCGCCGACCGTACCGGTCTTCCCCGGTACTAGGTGTGGGGGACGAGGTGAAAACAGCGCTCCAAGGCCACTGAGATCATTGATGAAGAATCTGGAGAGCCGGGGCAACGGGGTTGTGGAGCTCATGTCATCACCCAAAGAGCTCAGCACAAGTAGGAGATGTAAGTCATCGCTTCTTGTAAGTCATCGCTTCTTGTAAGTCATCGCTTCTTGTAAGTCATCGCTTCTTGTAAGTCATCGCTTCTTGTAAGTCATCGCTTCTTGTAAGTCATCGCTTCTTGTAAGTCATCGCTTCTTGTAAGTCATCGCTTCTTGTAAGTCATCGCTTCTTGTAAGTCATCGCTTCTTGTAAGTCATCGCTTCTTGTAAGTCATCGCTTCTTGTAAGTCATCGCTTCTTGTAAGTCATCGCTTCTTGTAAGTCATCGCTTCTTGTAAGTCATCGCTTCTTGTAAGTCATCGCTTCTTGTAAGTCATCGCTTCTTGTAAGTCATCGCTTCTTGTAAGTCATCGCTTCTTGTAAGTCATCGCTTCTTGTAAGTCATCGCTTCTTGTAAGTCATCGCTTCTTGTAAGTCATCGCTTCTTGTAAGTCATCGCTTCTTGTAAGTCATCGCTTCTTGTAAGTCATCGCTTCTTGTAAGTCATCGCTTCTTGTAAGTCATCGCTTCTTGTAAGTCATCGCTTCTTGTAGGCAGGTGGTCAGCACCTGCTCGGTGAAAATACAGCACAGGCAGAACATGTTGTCGATCTGGGGAGGCTGTGCTGGCGGTAGCGGCTTCCTCGGGTAGGTGACGTTCTCCTGGTCCGCATTCATGCCATTGAAGGTTTTTCATGTCCATGATCGGGATGCTTCATTGGTTCTATCTTGTTCCCCTCCAAACATCCTCCAAGACCTTCAGGCAGCAGACCAGGAACAAGATCAGGGACGCACAGATCGCACCCGGACCGCCGCCGTCCCCTTGCATGTTCGCCGGCATATCCTGGTCATCCATGATCCGAGTCACATAGTCGTCATTCATGCGCACGGGCAGCAGGGGGGATCATTGCAGGTCGAGAAGTCGTTTCTCGACATGTATCGAATGCCCGCCCCTGAGAGCTCGGATCAGAACTCCACCCCCCCGTCCTAGGATACTGATCCGCTGAACGAACCCGTCATTGAGGAGAATCGACATGTTGAAGATCCAGTTGTTCTCGCACCAATTGGACTCTTTCAACTGCACAATATCGTTCCCGCTCCTCGACCGAGAGAGCTCGCGTCCAGCTGACTAAGTGCTGATCGTTCCCGCTCCTCGACCGAGAGAGCTCGCGTCCAGCTGACTAAGTGCTGATCGTTCCCGCTCCTCGACCGAGAGAGCTCGCGTCCAGCTGACTAAGTGCTGATCGTTCCCGCTCCTCGACCGAGAGAGCTCGCGTCCAGCTGACTAAGTGCTGCTGGAGACAAGCCCGTTACGAGTCAATGAGCTGCTGGAGATCAGCGAGCCTGTTGGTCTCGCCATAGACTTCTGCGTACACGTCGTCGATATCGACGTAAAGACTTCTCCTCGCTGGATCCCTTGCCCCCGACGGATCCAAGAACAAGTCGTCCCAGTGGAACTCGAACCATCGACCTGTGTGGTAAGAGAGGAGAGGAGTAGACAGGATCGCGCGCAAGCTCTCATTGTAGAATTGCTTCGGTTGTCGTCTGATGTGCTTGCTCTGCGCTATGAACATCGCACAGCACGACGCGAACGGGATCGAGGGTCCGCTCTTTGTTCGTCCGAACCTTCTTTCTATGCTTTCAAAGAGCCTCTTTGACTGCTGGAATACCTCTGGAGGCTCCTCCCACACCAGTCGCCGACCTCTCCTGTCCCACGGCTTCGATCGCTCCCTCAGCGAGATTACAGCTCGATAGATTTTATCAAGCACTGCTTGGCTCTTTGTGTCGTGTATCGACCTGTTCGTCTCCCTCTCGTAGTCGTTCACTGTATATGAGACAAAGCAGAGCGGCTCACGAAGCTCGTGGCAGTAGCAGCTGTTCAACGTCACCGGATTCTCATCTATGAAGCCTACGAGCGACGAGTAGGCCGCAAGCTTCGCAATCTCCGGATACACAAGCGCGCCGCTCTCTCTGTCTCTCAGACGCGAGGCGACCAGGAGGTAGAACGCGCGAGATCGCTTGAAAACCGGCCTCAGCTGGCTGTGCCAGCTTGTATGTCCATGATCGTGTAGGAAGACGGTCATGGAGGGAAGCTTGTCGTAGTACTCCACCATGTACGCCAGGTACACTGCAGCCTCGTTGCCCTTGTTCGGCGCCAGAAGCTTCTCCTGCACTGTGATGCCACATGGGAAGCCAGCGACCAGAGGAGACGAGAGCATCCCTGCTAGGTTCAAGCCCACGTCAGCTCGCCTGTAGAGCAGCACGAGGCTGTTGGTCAACCCCATCAGCCCGACGTCCTCCACCACCCTCATCGTCGGCGACGCGTCTCGCATGGCGACCACGACATGTACCTCTCCTTGCGGCAGCGCCTGACTGAGACATCGCGAGCTCGGTTCCTCTACCTGCATTCTCGATCTCAACGACTCGGTCTCCCCTACGTTCATCTCCCGCCATTCACACAGAGTTTCCCCTGGCGTGCAGATGCCGTGCGAGAAGAAGCTGTCCAGACAGTCACGATACCTGCTTCGCGCGTACTCGAGAGGCCTGCACATGGACCATGCTCCTGCCAGGTAGCAGTAGTTGCTCGTGACGTTCGCCGCCTTCGCCTGAGACGCAGACAGCAAGCGCGAGGACGGATCCAAGCACAAGAACTCTCCGTTGCTGCATATTCTCCACGATTCCTTGCCCGTCAGACAGTCTAGTCTCGGACTTGGGTCATTGAAGCCTTTGAGGCTAAACCCTGCTCAAGCATCAGCGTCGGGTCGTCGCTGCTCGGGCTCACCTGCTACTTGCGTGCACCTGTACACTGAGCCGTCTAGGCTACATGCTCGACTTTGGCGCCGAGTTTTCATCTTGCTGTTCAAGCCATGAAGGCTGGCAGGCCGAGGGTGGGAGAGGTAAGTCAGCACCGCCGCCTGCAGCACCAGCATGCCTCCCCCTGCCCCTGTCAGCCAGCTCAGCCGCCACGAGGGCATTAGCGCTTTCCCGGACCTACGAGGCAAGTCCGCCCCATGATCATTCATAGACAGAAAAACAATTTCACAGGACAAAATCTCAACAAGCGGGACAGCGAGGAGGACGTACGCTTACATGGTGCTGTAGGTTCGTTCTCCTCCTCCTCCTCTTCCTCCTCCTCCTCTCCAACACTTGCGTCCTCTGGGTGTGCGGAGCAATTCTCTGTCAAGACACTACTCAGGCTCGTGCTCTCCGTCGCAAAGTGGCCTGATCGAGCCTGATCCATGTCTGCAGCAGACATGTCTGCTTGACAGCAGACATGAAGACATTCAGACATGTCTGCTGTCGAGCAGACATAAAGACATTCAGACATGTCTGCTGTCCAGCAGAAAGGATGACATTTGGACATGTCCCCCTCCCCGCAAGGTCTGTGCGTTTTGTCGCGGCAAGGAGAGATCACAACTTGAGTGTTATGGGGCTAACCCTCTGTGTACATGTCTAGACATGTGCTGAAAGCAAATCACTCATAGCCAGCACTGAAGCACTTACTCTTCAAACTTTGGCTTTAAGAAAACTAACAATCAATTTTTACTTAACTTAACATTGAGGATAAAGGTGGTAGATGACGTCGCGTTTCTGGGCTTGACGAACAGCATCATCTACCTGTACCGTCCACACACCTACGAAAGGAGGATCAACAAGACTGTACGAGACCTCAAGAGACAAGACCTTACAACAAGTTTGACTAGAGTCGCTGCTTCGACCTGTCTCGTAGGTTGGCGAACAGAGAGCGTCTCCCAAGCATTTCTCGCAGGTGCTAGATCGGTTTCAAGGCGTTCAGAATAAGCACGGAGACCCGATGACCGGCAGGTTCGGGTTGCTGGTGAACTTAGATCACGACGCTTGATGCCTGGTCCCTAGCTCAACTCCTCTCCAGCAGGAACACGGAGAGGATGAGGGAGAGTCAAGAACAAGGACGAAACGCCGCGTCGGAAGGACGAGGATAACAGAACAAAGATGACGAGCATTGCGAGTACAACACTGTTGAAAGACGCGTCGACGAACATGAACCAAGAGAAAACTTGGTGGAGGACAACGAAGGAGGTCCAGATCCGCACAGCACGATGGAGGGGGAGGGGGGGGGGGGGGGGGCTCAAGAGAAGGAGGAGGCTGTCAGGATCAAAGGAGATTATTGACTCATACTCCTCGACATTGTTTTATTTCATAGAACAGCTGATTCCCTCTGCACACCGTTTCCGAGGAGAGAGAAGAAAAGAAGGGAAGAGAAGATAAGAGAAGAGAAGAGGAGAGGAGAGAAGAGGAAAAAGAGAAGAGAAGAAGAGGAGAGGAGAGGAGAGGAGAAGAGAGGAGAAGAGAAGAGGATATCAGATTCAGATCGGATCGGACGCTAACCCCACCTCACCTCACCTTGATGTGCCGTCATTCATGTTACTTATCTGATCACCTCTCCTGTCCCTACCCTCCCCTCCTCTCCTTCTCCACTCCACTCCGCTCCCCTCTCCGCCCCGCTCCCCTTCGCTCCTTTCCCCTTCCCTTCTCTCCTCCCTTCTCTCCTCTCCTCCCATCTCCCCTTCCCTTCTCTCTTCTTTTGTCTTCTCCTCATCTCTCCTCATCTCTCCTCTCCCTTCTCTCCTCTCCCTACCCTTCCCTTCCCTTCCCTCCTCATCTCGCCTCTTCCCATTTCTCCTCGGAGTCCTCTCTTCTCTCCGCTCCCATCCGCTCCCATCCGCTCCCATCCGCTCCCCTCCCCTCCTCCCCTTCCCTCCTCCACTCTGCTCTGCTCTGCTCTGCTCTGCTCTACTCTACTCTGCTCTGCTCTGCTCTGCTCTGCTCTGCTCTGCTCTGCTCTGCTCTGCTCTGCTCTGCTCTGCTCTGCTCTGCTCTACTCTGCTCTCCCTTTCTCTCCTCTCTTCTCCCCTCCCCTGCTCTCCCTTTCTCTCCGCTCCGCTCCCCTCCTATCTCATCCCCTCCCTTTCTCTCCCTTCCGCTCCCCTCCCCTCCCTTCCGCTCCCCTCCCCTCCGCTCCCCTCCGCTCCCCTCCGCTCCGCTCCCCTCCGCTCCCCTCACTTTCTCTCCCTTCCGCTTCCCTCCACTCGCCTTCTCTCCTTCTCTCCCCGCGGGCTCGCTGTCGAAGTTCCGACTGCGCAGGCACATAACTGCTGGCGTGAGGTTCACTACCCCACGGATGGTTCTGTTAATGTTATCCTTCAGCAAATTCCGCCTGTGCATCAAGAGTAAGAAACCACTTACAGGTTGAACGGACTTCAGTGCAATAAGTAGTGTCACGCTTGACTTTGATGAAACGACCACACCTACTGACATTTTACATGAAAGAACCCAACCTGCTGGGTATGAGTGGTGCAGGCCAAACTCTTTTGTTCAATCGCGTCCTC
>NW_005434513.1:62570-63303 GCF_000315625.1 Guillardia theta CCMP2712
TTGATTATTAATTGCACCAAACGAATAGGCCTCCGAGAACAAGGAGGGCTGAGGCCATGGAAATCAAAACAATGGCCCTCCTTTCACGTGAGGAGATACGGTATCGTCGAATGTTTCAACATCCCTGATCAGCACATGAGGGGTTCAATCCAAGCAATCTCTGTTTCAGGACGTTGTAATAAAAACCAACGTGGAGATCTCGGACCAACATCGCAGTGGTACACGAGACAGCAGGGAGCCAAGGATAGCCCCCTTACCTCAGGTACACAACACACACATCGTATCATCCACCATATGATGCAGTCAAGACGAGGTCGTCCTCTCTGACTTCTTGACAAGCGTCCAGCAAGATCGTCGGCGGCTCGAGTGCACAATCATCAGCAACCTCAACCAATGAAAGCGTGAAACAATCCTCACAAACAGTCGCCCAGTCTTATCCCCAACTCAATGATCACGCGTTCCTCCTTCGAGCTCTTCCATCGTCCTTCGTATCTGCTCCAGTGTGTCTTGTAGCCCCTCCGCCCCCGCCTCTACTTGCCTCCTCACCAGCCTCTCCGCGC
Organism: Guillardia theta CCMP2712; assembly: GCF_000315625.1. Classification (NCBI taxonomy): domain Eukaryota; class Cryptophyceae; order Pyrenomonadales; family Geminigeraceae; genus Guillardia; species Guillardia theta. Next base: position 63,131 of record NW_005434513.1, read on the forward strand.
TCCCCGGACTCAACAGCCGACTGATCGCCGACCGGCTCTTCCCATACAGACTCGACTGGTTCCCACTGATGGACAGCCGCCAGATCTTGGACGGTCTCCCCGGAGGAGTATTAGAGACTGACGATGTCTGTCTTACTGCTTAGAGGTGAGGGGCTTCTTTGCCCGTGATGAGG
>NW_005434513.1:63480-71381 GCF_000315625.1 Guillardia theta CCMP2712
CCTACAGGAAGGAAGTCGGGGAGGGAGGGGGGCGGGAGGAGGGAGTCGGGAAGGAGGGCGGGGAGGGAGCCGAGGTCGGAGAGGGTGTCGGCGTCAGGGGGAGGGGGGAGGAGGTCGAGGGGGGAAAGGAAGGGTATGGGGAGGGAGAAGACGGAGGGGGACATTGGAAGGAGGAGGGGAGGGAGGATCGTTGGGAAGGAAGAGGGATTCGGATCCGTTAGGGAGGAGGAGGTTGAGGTAGGAGGCGAAGTTTTCTGAGGGACTGAGGGTAGACCAAGAGGAGGAGGTGATGGTAGGAGGTGATGGTGTGGAGGACGGAGCAGTTGATTATTATAGACAATGAATTTTTGTCCTCGATTCCCCCGGACTACTGACGTCATGTGTTCCTATACGTTTAACTTGCTGACACACCGTCTAAGCCCCCTACACCCTCTTCCTAGGGCCTAGTCGTCTCCTATGACCTACAGTCAAAGTAGTAAAAAACCCAACTCCTTGGCATTTGTAATAACCTAAAATAAAGGTGACAAGCAAGATTCATTGATGGTGAATATTCCTGTCCTCCTCCATTCCTCGAGTTCTCCATCCTCTCACTTCTACTTCAGTCCTGCCTCCCTCCTTCCCTCCTTCCCTCCTCCCTTCAACACAGACCTCCTGACCCCCCTCCCTCATACACAGACCCTTCCTCCCCTCCTCTTCCAATGACCCCCTCCGTCTTCCCCTCCCATTCCCCACTCGACTCCGCGACTCGACCTCCTTCTTCCTCCCGGGGGCCCTGATGCCGACCCTCTCTCCGACCGTCGGACCTCGGACCCCTCCCCGCCCTCCTTCCCGACTCCCTCCCCGAACCCTGAGTCTCCCCGACGACCCGGACCGCTGGCCTGACGCTGGCGAGGATGTACGGGAAGGGCCGGTCGGCGATCAGCCGGCTACTGAGGCAGGAGATACGAATGAGCAAGGGAGAGAGGGAGGAGGGCGGGCAGGGCGGGTGATACAAGGCTTGGACCATCGTCGTGACCCAGGACCCGTGGTGGAGAGCCAGTGGGAGAAACACGGGTCTGGTGATGATGGGCGACGGGACGAGACGAGCGTGCGAGGGAGAAGAAGGGATTGTGTACTAGCCATTACTGTGTCATGTCACGGTTCACAACGGTTTTACAAGGACAGACTTTAAAACGTTTTAGGACATGCGTCTACTTGGCGGTTGATTATTATCAATCTTCCGAAGAAGCGTGAGCCCTGACAAGGGTCAGACCCCCGATACCCCCAATGATGCAAGAGACATGAGGGGGTGGTTGGAAATCGTAGGGCCGCGGCCGTTGAACGGTTGTCAGCAGCATACGTGGTGCTGTGGAACACCGTCAGCCTGGAAGTAAACCCCTTCCTTCCGCATCAGCCTCGAATCTTCAGGCCTCCCCCACAGTTGTCATGCTGCGCTTGTCAGGAGGGCTTGCACCCCTTGGCGCACCTCCGGGAGAGGTCAGGCTAGGGTCCGATCAGGCTAGGGTCCGATCAGTTGCTGGATTGTGTGGTAAAGTTGATGTCCGGGAACACGAACGTAACTTGATGACAAGTCAATCTCTACCCATTGTAGCATGAGGAAAAAAAACCGGGATCAGTGGTAAATATTCCTGTCCTCCTCAATTCCTCGAGTTGTCCATCCTCCTACTTCTACTTCAGTCCTGCCCACCTATCCATCCTTGGCTCCTCCCTTCAACACAGACCTCCTGACCCTCCTCCCACTGCGTCCTGTCTCCCCTCCTCCGTCCTCACTCATCCACAGACCCTCCCTCCCCTACTCCTTCCAATGACCCCCTCCGTCTTCTCCCTCCCCATCCCCTTCCTTTCCCCCCTCGACCTCCTCCCCCCTCCCCCTGACGCCGACACCCTCTCCGACCTCGGCTCCCTCCCCGCCCTCCTTCCCGACTTCTTCCTCCCGCCCCCCTCCCTCCCCGACTTCCTTCCTGTAGGCTATCCCCTCTTCCTCCCTCCCCCCGACGGCTCCCTGAGTCTCCCCGACCACTGCTGGCCTGACGCTGACGCTGGCCTACCTCCGGCCTCGCCTTGGTCGCCGCCTTGCGAGGCTGGGCAGGAGGCTCTGCCTGCGAGCTCCCGCTGGACCCTCCACGCCCGCATCCAGCACAGCGCCCTCTGCACGGGCAAGAAGCGCCTCACCTCTCAGCAGAAGACCGACATCGTCAGGCTCTACTACTCCTCCGGGGAGACGTCCAAGCGCCGGCGGGCGGTCCAGCAGTGGGACCTGGCGAGGCTGTACGGGAAGAGCCGGTCGGCGATCAGCCGGCTGCTGAGGCCGGGGAGCGCGGAGAGGCTGGTGAGGAGGCAAGTAGAGGCGGGGGCGGAGGGGCTACAAGACACACTGGAGCAGATACGAAGGACGATGGAAGAGCTCGAAGGAGGAACGCGTGATCATTGAGTTGGGGATAAGACTGGGCGACTGTTTGTGAGGATTGTTTCACGCTTTCATTGGTTGAGGTTGCTGATGATTGTGCACTCGAGCCGCCGACGATCTTGCTGGACGCTTGTCAAGAAGTCAGAGAGGACGACCTCGTCTTGACTGCATCATATGGTGGATGATACGATGTGTGTGTTGTGTACCTGAGGTAAGGGGGCTATCCTTGGCTCCCTGCTGTCTCGTGTACCACTGCGATGTTGGTCCGAGATCTCCACGTTGGTTTTTATTACAACGTCCTGAAACAGAGATTGCTTGGATTGAACCCCTCATGTGCTGATCAGGGATGTTGAAACATTCGACGATACCGTATCTCCTCACGTGAAAGGAGGGCCATTGTTTTGATTTCCATGGCCTCAGCCCTCCTTGTTCTCGGAGGTTGTTGTCAGAGTGATTGTGTTCGATTCGTTTGTTTTGTCTTTTTTCCACGCTCCATGGGATGAAAGACTAGGTAGAGGGTGGCTCGACACTTGATCTCTAGTGAAGCACGCCAACTTCATTCAAAACTTTCACTTTGCAGTGAATTACTTCAACACGAAACTTTCTTTCTTTTCGTGAAAAATACAGGCACGTCAATCGGCTTGTGAAATCTCGGTGAGGGGTTTTGACTTTTTTTTCATGACGGGTGGTGCCACACGGATGGTCGCGGGGTGGCATTTCTTGTTCTTTGAAGAGGGGGTGGTTTTACAGATGATTGTAGGGGTAGAAAAAGTTCAGGGGGTGGGTATTGTTGTATCATGTGGGGTAGTGGATCGGGGTGGCAGGGTAGTGCTTGAGGGGAAGAGTCGGGATGCAGAGGCAAGAGGAGAAGAGGAGATGAAGGAGAGAGACGGAGAGACGGAGGAGAGTAGCCTGAAGTGAGGAGGAGAGCGAGCTAGAGTCCGAGGAGGGCGCGAGGAGAGTAGAAAGGTACCAAGGAGGGTGGATGGAGGGTAGAAAGTTTTGAGAGGAAAGTGCACTGCAGATAGAAGCAGGTGACGGAGAGAGGACAAGTGATGAGATAGGTAGGAGAGAAGCTCAAGAGCTTGTCAGATGGGAACGATGTTGCATGCGAGCTCGACAGCTTTTGCCGCATTTTTCTTGTGCATGGTGGTACAAGTTCAGGCTGTCAGTGTCCGAGTATCCCAGCAGCCGGGTAGAGCCGTCGCACTGCTCGCCATGCTCGACCAGGTCCGTGCTCCACGTCTCCTACCCCCACGCTGATGGCATGAGCAGCCGCAAGTGCTGGTGTCAGATGTCGCGTCAGGTGGCCTGGTGACGGTAAAGGTAGAAGAGGTATCAAGAGTACCCCTGGGAGGCAAACCGTCGTACATCACGTCAGGAGGGTTGGTCAAGTTCACCGACCTCTCAGTCCGTCAAAGTCAAAATTGCACCTTGCGCTTCTTTGTAGACGGGACGCCAGCAGAAGCGCTGTCGTCAAGCTTCTTTGTTGATGTGATTGCAATTGTTTGGATGCTTGTAAGAAACATGAAAGTTTGATCTAGAAACCGGTTGCTAGCATCTATCAGCAATTCCTCGTGACCTCCTGGACCGCTGTAAGTCAACGACGATCTCATTCTTACTTCCTCTCTGAGCCGTTGCTGTGACTGCAGGGTCAATATTTGAACCCAGCGCCAAAGGCATTTCTCAGAAACAGTGACAACAACACACTGGTCAACGCTAGGTGATGCCTAGAAGGTAGTCTTGTAAGCAGGAGTAGTTGAGATCGGTGCCTGCAGGGTTCCAGTGTTTGCCACGTTGTTGGATGAACAACAACGTGTTCAGGTTTCCTTTCCTTCACTTTGCTGTTTTTCCTGCTTGACTTGCCTCTGCAGAAATTTCAAGTCGAGAAATCACCACGGTCATGCTGTCAGCAAACAGATTGTTCTTTCTTATATCCGTATGGAAGCAGCATTGCTGTCCATGTTGATATCTTGACTTGTTGTGAAGGTTTTCAGTTGAGTCAAACTCGTCTTGCTGCGCTTGCAGTACAACCACATGGTGAAGACACTAACTTCCATGATGTTATGTGTGACATGTGGCTGAACATCATTTGGATGTGATTGACATGTGACTGGATATGATGTTGTTGCATGTGTCGAGTGGCTGATGAACTTGTGTTCTCTTTATTCTTATCGTGGATGAGTGAGATTTGCTCTCAGTACGGCATGTACGATGCCATCGGGCGGGTACGCGGAATTTCTGAATGCAACAGTTACCAAGTGAGGAGGTCCAATCATTATCAAGATACTAACTTCGAGTAGGGCTGGACGATACTCGCTCAGTGTCAAGGTCCTCGAGTACGACGTGTCGGTAAGGAGACTGAAGTCAGAGATGTCAAACTTGACCGCGAGCCCTGCGACCTTAGCAAATCGAGTTCAACAGCATCAGTGTTCAGTTTGACATCTTGCCGGTAGTTTGCGATGTTGACAGAGATGGAGCAGAGAATAACTTTGACACAAGGGATCCGCTACCAACCTGATGCTCCTTGAACCCCTCGTGACAAGTTACATCGATGGGCTGCAGTCAAGAGGTGGTCGTGTCGTGTCACCATAGACTTTTAATACGTTCCCAGCTCTCTCCCCAGCTCCTGTCATCCAGTTCAGTGACCAGTATGGCAACCCAACGGTCCTGTCCGACACAAGTCTGCCGGCAGTGACGGTAAGGAGGAGGAGGAGGAGGGTACAACGTTGTTCGAGTTGTAGTTGACGGGGAGAGCAGGTGTCTGCGGTGTTGTGCGTTGACGGGTCAGACGCAGCAGCTCGAGCAAGTTCAGCCTGCCTCTGCAACAACACGGTCTGACCCGCTCCTGTTGACTTTCCTGTCTCACCTGCTGCTGTTGACTTTCCTGTCTCACCTGCTGCTGTTGACTTTCCTGTCTCACCTGCTGCTGTTGACTTTCCTGTCTCACCTGCTGCTGTTGACTTTCCTGTCTCACCTGCTGCTGTTGACTTTCTGACGCATCTTATCATCATCTTTTTCTCACCTTCTTATCAGGCTTGCCTCTCGTCTCAGTTCCAGAGCTCTCAGCCCTTCGGTGAAGCTTGTCGTCTGATGTTGTTGTGTGTAATGAGATGGGAAGGGCTCGAGGGCAAGACAACCTCGGTCTTCGCCGGCAACACGGCAAAGTTCACAGACCTGCGAGTGACAGTGGCAAGGCAAGACTTGTTCCTCGCGTTTAAGCAGGTCAAGTTTGATTTGTTGATGTGACTTTCCTGTTCGTCTTGTTTCGTTCGTTTTCTCTCGTTGTGATGCGATAATTCAGTACGATTTGTTTGCTTGTCGTTCTTGATAGTCCGACCCCTCGTGTTCTCAATCTCTTACACCTGCCACTCTTTCGCCCCTCCTCTCTCCATCCTCTGCTGCCAGTCTTGCTTGTCCAGCTCTCCTCCTCCTCCTCCACGTCTTCTTCCCCTTAACCTTGGTTTTCATGACAATGTCACAGACTGTTCTCACATTGAGTTCGGACTTCATTCTCTCCACGAAGTTCATTGTCAGTCCAGGGTCCTTGTCCAGGTAAGCCTTCTACATCTTCTACTTCGTGTACTACTACTTCTTCTTCTACCTCTTCTACCTCTTCTACCTCTTCTACCTCTACTCAGTCTAAATTCACTTCTTCTCCTCCACCACCTCCCTCTTTTCTAACTTTCTGTGTCTTATGACTTACACCTTTGCGTGTAGTCTGGAGTTGGTACGAGATCCAGGTGATTTGCATTCCCCTGAGGAGCTACTGCAACAGCTGCAGCAGCTGCTGCTGTTGTTGTTGTTGTTGTTGTTGTTGTTGATGATGATGATGATGATGATGATGATGATGATGATGATGATGGTGGTGGTGGTGGTGGTGGTGGTGGTGTTTGTGGTGGTGGTAGTAGAGATGATGATGTCCCTGGTCATGATGGAGGGACTGCTACTGAGCTCACTGCAGGTCTCATCAGCAACTGCCTCCGATGTCCTGTGGCGGTCAACGTTGCCGACCAGCCGCTTGTTGCGACTGTTCGTCTTCTCGATCGCTTCCTCAACCTCATTTCCTTCTGCTCCTCCATCGCCTGCTTCGGCCTCTCCTCCTCCCCCATCGACGTCTCCCTCCTCCAGGCGCAGGCCAGCACCCCGCAGAGTCTCAGCAGGGGAACCACCAGCCAGGCAACAGCTGGACTTATAGACTTCACGGACTTGTTCGTGACAGGAGCAGGAGGAGGGTATCAGCTTCGCTTCTCCGTTCCAGGGAAGAACATCTCTGTCCTCTCCTCCTCCTTCTCCGTCGTCAACGGTGCCCCCAGGAGCTTCTTCGTCCTCAACGCCTCCTCAGTCATCGCCGACTCCAACTTCCTCCCCCTCCAGCCCACCATCCAAATCTCCGACGCGCGCGGCAACCGCGTCTCCTCCGACTGCTACACGAGCTGCTCCACCAAGGCAAAGTGTGACCCCCTTGCTCCTCAGGACTGCCCGGTGGAGGCAAAGGTTGCTCTCTCCTCCTCCTCCTCCTCCTCCTCCTCCTCCTCCTCCTATATCTTTGGGGCTCAGACGCTCTCGCTCGTCACTGGCACGGCGACGTTCACCGATCTTGCCATCTTCGCTCTTCCTCCCTCCCAGGACGCGTGCAAGTGTCTCAACGGGCTCGCGCAGCAGTTCGAAGCTTGTCCCGCCTGCTTGGATGTCGCGTGTTCCCTTCCCGCTCCCTTCCCCTTCTACCAGCTCAACTTCTCCTCCTCCACTGGAGACCCAACGGTTCGCAGCGCAACATGGAACGTAACGATGCAGCGGAAGGCGTCGAGGATGTTCATCAGGAATCCACCGCCGTCAGTCGTGGCGCTCGAGCCGTTCGTGTCCCCGTTTGTCATCGAGTTTCACGACTGCAGCGGTCAAATCTCGACTTTGACCCGCGGACAAGTCACAGCTCGCATCAAAGACAACGCGGGTGGGGGACGTTTGACGTCTGCCTCCGGCTTGACAGCTCAGTCGAAAGATGTGAGGATTGAACATCTCTTCCTCCTCCTCTCCTCTCGCTTCTTACCTCCTTCCTCGCCATGCTCCCTCACCTTCTCTCCCTCCCTCTCCTGCCCTGCACCCCACCATCCCCTCGTCCCCTACTGTCGTGTTCCTCTCCCTCTCCCTTCTCAGCTTGCTCACCCTCCCTTCCTCCCCTCCCCTCCTCTCCTCTCCTCTCCTCTCCTCTCCTCTCCTCTCCTCTCCTCTCCTCTCCTCTCCTCTCCTCTCCTCTCCTCTCCTCTCCTCTCCTCTCACCTCGTCTCGTCTCGTCTCTTCTTATCTCGTTTCACCTTAGGGAATCGCCGAGTTCACAGATCTCAGCATCGATCTCTTTGCCAACGGCTACACCCTCGCCTTCACCTTCAACAGCATCTTCTCGCTTCCTGACATCGTCTCTCCGGTCTCCGCTCCCTTCTTTCTCCTTTCTTTATCCTCCTCCTCCTCCCCCTCCTCCTCCCCCTCTTCCTCT